>NC_133329.1:415832314-416052314 GCF_042186555.1 Aquarana catesbeiana
CCCATCCTCAATGGATGAGAAATTGTTCAAGCGTTTCATAAGCTCAAGCCCCCACCGTGTACAAGCAATTCCCTTCCAGCTGTCCCTGCCATTCTTACCTTCTCTCGCGCCATCAGATCCTCACGATCGGCCACGACATAAGATGCTGGGACGAGTTTCATCAGTACACATGAACCTCTTGCCTTACGGGAAATTACCTTATAAGCTGTAGATCCGCATTAATACCAAACTACAGTTGAAGCACACTTGTGGGCTACCTAGTTATCCCGATACCAAAGCTGGCAAGAACCAGAGCTATTGTTAAAATTATAATTAATTTTACCCTCTAGAAATGTTTTGTTAAGTTCTTTTGACAGGTGTCTGTTTGGATTTTACTAGTCTGTCAAAACTCCTCACACCAATATGAACGTCATGTAGCATGTACCACTGGGACACTAGTAGACCCGACCATGTGTCCTGTTCTCTTTTTTTTTAGCTAGTTGGGATGCTTTTCATCGTTACCCTTGCCAAAATTTATTAAACAAAAAAATATAAATGAACAAAGATACTCCTCTACTCTTTTGTGGTTGATCCGCTTCTTGCAGTGGCTGGTGTGGTCTCATCCCTCAAGCTTCTTTACAATGACCCAGTCACCTAGTTGGAAAGAATGTAAACGGGTTATTGTGTCAGGGTCCAGGATGGACTCGTGAACCTTGTGGTGGACCTTTTGAAGTTAATTTTACAGTGATTGCACCCACCCCATCAGCTGAGAATGTAGGTGACAGCTAATGAGGAAAGTACAATTCTGTTTTTGGTTGACCTTCAAACAAACCTCATATGACAATAACCCAGACATCGGGACTGTGGTCACTGCATAACCTGTGCGTGGCTTACCATCTGGGGTGTAATACCTGGAACCAGTGACAAAAAGGTTCTTAGCATCTGGGATGGGAGCCTACTTCACCAGACTGCTGCTTGCAGATTCAAATTCCATCAAAGAAAGACAGTCTTGGCACAAACTTGGTTAGAATTAGAGCGGTTAGTATTGTTGGTTTGAAAATGTCATTCTCACCACTCTCATCCCCCTTTTCTTCCCTCCTCATTACAAACTGGAGGAAGACATGCAGGGTTTAGAATGGTGCAGAATAAAACAGTGAAATAGCCTATGATACTTTTACCTTCTTATACACCTGTACACACACTTCCAGAAACTCCTTGGCCCTGAAAAGATACTTATAAACAAAGGTTATTACTCTATCCTTCAAAGAATGATAAACAATACAACATTCATGTACATTGGTAAATTGTCACTGACATTCCACAAAACCAATAACTAAACCCTCTGTAAATCTTACTTTCACGTTTTCCTAAAATACAACAACCGCGACACGCAAGAGGGCTGTCACGGGAGGTTCAAACATCTTGTTACCACATACAAACAATGAAACAAAGAAAAACATTTAGATACAAATGTGGGGGAGATATTTCATAGTTCCTAAAAACGAAAATGAAAAATAAAAACAAAAACGACCAGATGGAATGCTGCCTTCGCTCTTTTAGAGATAAAAAAAGAATACAATTTGAAAGGCACGAGAGCATTTCAAAATCTTTGCATGGACCAGCCACACAAAGTTCAAAAACAGGCCTGTGTATTTTTAATCACACAAATGTATACTACGCATCCCTCAACATTACAGATTTCTGAAGCCGCAGTCGCGCTACATCAACTCCAGAGGGATACCCAAAATAGTATCCTTGGACCACCTATGTCAATCTTTCTGGGGTTTAATGGCCTTTTCCTCAGAACTCAGATTTCATGTATTATGTAGCTGTCTGACTGGGGTGCATGGACGACCTATTGCCCATGACGATTCAAATCGCTTTTTTTGGCGAACTCTGTGTCCAGAGAACCCTGCGCTTTATTTTCGGAGCGATTATGGTTTGCGCCTTTATCACTATAATCGACCCCCGCATTCCGATTATTCTACACGGCCTGAGCGGGGCTGTTAGCGTACTACTCCTCACGTTTATGCTAATACAATCACGAACTGGAATTCCGACTATTATACACGGCCCGACCAGTCTCACGATATACAGCCCTCTAAACGTGTTTGTCCGACAACTACAAAAACACCATGAAATCCTTCGCTATTCAAAACAAAAACAATCTTATGGCTTCCGTCTGTACCTAGATATTACAATAACTTGGATGCCTCCTGTTTGCTCTCTACCCAAAACTGTATTACAGTATAAACCTTCATTTAATTTAAAAATAAAAATGATTTCGTCCTTCCAAACACAAGTCAAAAGACCCCAAGCCCCTCCCACCAACTTCCTGTTGCACACCTGAGTAGGAAGAGGGAGGGGGAGGGGAAGCCTTGAATAGCTTCATATTTTTTCTATCAAGACATTAGAAATCTTCACTAGAAACATAAACTCCTTTAAAACAACTGGAATAAAAACCTAAATGATTCTACTGGAAATGGAATTCAGTACAAAACCAGAGATATTTCGCTCGATACTAAAATCAGCAGAAACAAGAAGGCAGTTGCAGCAATCGAAAATCAGTCCATGGCAAAATGGTGAATGAAACCAGGACTACAGAAAAATGGCCGACATTAACAAATGACAAGACAAACCAGGAATTCTTAAACACTACACTCTATTTGACTCTGAGAGTTAGAACTCCCCCCATGCTATTACCTAGAAACCTGAGACCCCCACAGTGTGTAAACAGCTCCTATTGTGATGTCCCAACAATGCATGGGCACTTGGATATGCGACAGGCATTTCAACTTAAAACCAATATTCAATACAGAAAACGCAATAGTTTCCTTGAAAAGTATGTAAACAGTACAAAAATAGAATTCACAAAATGGTGCCTAAAAGCCAGATTGTAGCTTAAAGCACATGGCTTTGCACACACAAATGAAGCAGCTCCAGGGGGAGCTCACAGGTCTTCAAAATGGCCGCCGATGCACATGGTGACCACAACAAAGGCCAGACCACAACAAAATGGCACATTTTCCCGCCAAAACTGACCAAGATGGATAAACATTTTAAAGTTCACACACAAAAGGAAAAGAAAATGGCCAACCGTAGTCACATGGTAGACAACAAAAGGAAGTAGCAGACACAAAACATTTTCCTGCCAAAACCAAAAATTTCTCCCCAAAAACTTACACACTTGAGATACTAAATGAACGCTTAGACAAACATTTAAAAGTGTTAAAGTTACAAAAGCACAACTTCGGAACACATGCTATCCAACGAAACAACCAAGCCACATAACCCACAATTACACGGCTGAAACATACCCCCAAACACAGTTCACATCAGTTTTCACAGGAACAAGACACAGAGATACAGACAGTGAATGCCTGTATGTCTGTTCAGTACATTATAGTTCCCTTCCCCCAGGGCGTAGCCCCTTTCAATACAAAAACAACAATGCCTGCCCCTTCACTAAACTCATCTTTACAAACAGGTTCAGCTACTTACAAAACTACTCAGCCACACACACAGTCTCCTTACACAAAGATTTGAGATACAAATCACACACACACACACACACACAGGCACACACACACACACAGGCACACACCAGACATACGACCAAACTTCCAGCATTATTTCAAAAGAAGAAAAATGTGTTCTTTTTGCGAAGCAGACCCTCCCCAGCACATCTTAATGATCCGATTCTGAAGGAGGTTCTGTTCACTCCTACGTTCTGGCTCGCCATGCTGTTAGAGAAATTTGGTTGTACGCAAAGCACACAGCCAAATCTCCTATTTCTAATCATAATAGCAATTTCGTCTAATGAAATAAATGCAATGCATCTCACCTTTTGATCGTATCCATCCTCTGGTGTGTGCCCCAACCATCCAACAAGACAAAACACATGGTTCTTACATTCCCATCTCAGCAAGACTGCCCTTTACAGCTCTGTCTGCCTCCTTTATTCAAAAGACCACAAAAGCAATCACAAACAGGAAGCCCTGGCCCCAACAGCCAATCGTTTCCTTCACAGGGTGTGACCTCAGCCTCACAGGATATGACCTCACAGGATGTAAGTGACCATATAAGGATTTAACAACAGAATACAAAACAACCAATGAACAATGACTACAGGACATGATACAATATACTAAATGACGATGACTAAAGTTCCTCATGCATGGATGGGAGATTATCTGCAGATGTAGATCATGGCACCCCAAACATGTTGATCAGGCATACCAGGGGTGACAAGAGCAAAACACCTCTAAACCGATAATGTCTTTGCAGAGTGAACGCGTCCCCACCAGACGATCGTTCTGTGCATTCCACAGGGGCCCTTTGCTGGCGGACATGTCCTCTCTCCGCAAACACCTCCCTCCAAACACCAGGAAGTTTTCCATTACCTAACAGGTCTCAGCCAGTGTCGATCTGCCCCAGTCAGTTCTTTAGAACGGGCTGTGGTTGAACACACACTGGGAGATTTATGACAACACATTAATATAAAATTTTCCACAACAGAACGCAGTAAGTTCCGGGCGTTCCGTAACGCATGCGAACTATACTTTGCCTTACAACCCCGTACGTTCTCCCTGGAGGCTACTAAAGTGGGGTTCGTCATATCCTTGCTGACTGGCGAGCCTTAAACCTGGGCCCACCATCTACTGGAGCAAAAGGCTCAATCTCTTGACTCCTTGAGTGACTTTTTCCTAGCTATGTCTCAGCTGTATGAGGACCCTCAGCTAACAGCCACGGCAGAAGCCGCCTTGCATTCCCTTCAACAAAGTCGCAGAGCGGCCGAAGATTACGCCGTGGAGTTTAGGCGATGGAGCTCGGATACGGAGTGGAATGACGCAGCCTTGCGTCACCAATATCGGCTGGGGTTGTCAGATCCCCTAAAGGATGAATTAGCACGAGTGGGGTTACCTCAGACACTAGAGGAGCTAATCAATCTGTCAATTCAAATTGACCGCCGCCTCAGGGAGAGACGCTCTGAGAGATCTGTTGGTCACCCACGCCTCACCTGGATGTTGCCCAGGGCCCCTAGTGCCCCGAACCAAGCTCCGCTTGTCTCGTCTACTCCAGCCCAGGAGGTTCCTGAGCCCATGCAGTTGGGACTGCTCCGTCCCTCCCTGACTCCTGAGGAGAAGACATGAAGACGCACACTCAACCTGTGCTTGTACTGTGGAGAGCCTGGTCACTTTGCAAGAGCATGCCCCAATAAAAGACGTAAGTGTCTGCCGTCTTCCTCGTTGTGTGCACCTGTCCTACCTAGTGCCGGTAACCATTTAACATTCTCCATTGTATTACAGTTACCTGGAAGGAGCATCCCAGTACCGGTCATCATTGATTCGGGAGCATGCAGTGGATTCATTGACCGGACCTTCGTCGAAACCCATCATATTCCCACTCAAACTAAAGCCCAAGGACTGGCAGTTTTTCTAGCGGACGGTTCCACCCTCCGCTCCGGACCCGTTACCCAAGAAACGGTTCCTCTATTGGCCACCATTGGCCCGGAACATCAGGAACTGTTACGTCTAGATGTCATCTCCTCTCCTCTCTTCCCAATCATCCTAGGAATACCTTGGCTACAGGCTCACAATCCTAGTATCAACTGGTCTACAGGCAAGATCCAGTTTTCTTCTGAATATTGCAGACAACACTGCTTACGGGGGACCCCATTAACTTCCTCCCAATGCCTGTGCATGGACTCAGAAACTAAGTCCTACCAAGATCTTGCCTTACCGGGATTTCCTGGATGTGTTCAGTAAAAAGGGGGCAGAAACCCTTCCAGTACATAGATCCTATGATTGCCCAATAGAACTTTTACCAGGTACCGAAGTTCCTTTCGGGAGGATCTTCCCTCTAACTGAGCAGGAGCTGGGCACCTTGAAAACCTATATAGATGAAAACCTGAAGAAAGGGTTCATCCGTCCTTCCACGTCTCCAGCTGGGGCAGGCATCTTTTTCGTGGAAAAGAAAGATCACTCCTTACGTCCCTGCATTGATTACCGGGAGCTTAATAAAATCACTATAAAGAACAGATACCCGCTACCCTTGGTTCCTGAATTATTTCAGAGATTAGGATCTGCTAAAGTTTTTACTAAGCTAGACCTCCGTGGAGCCTATAATTTGATCCGCATAAGAGAAGGAGACGAGTGGAAGACAGCCTTTCGTACTCGATTCGGACATTACGAGTATCTCGTCATGCCTTTTGGTCTGTGCAACGCACCGGCGACATTCCAGCATTTTGTCAACGATATCTTTCATGACTTACTGGACTTATATGTCATCGTTTACCTGGACGATATCCTGGTCTTCTCTGCCTCCCTGATGGAGCACCGCAAACACGTACGAAATGTACTCTCCCGGCTGAGACAACATGGGCTTTACGCCAAACTTGAAAAATGTGAATTTGAGCTCCAATCTATCCAGTTCTTAGGCCTGATCATTTCCCCTGACGGCATCAAAATGGATCCACAGAAAGTATCCGCTATCCTGGATTGGCCTGCACCGACTGACAAGAAAGGAGTACAGCGTTTTATTGGCTTCGCCAATTTCTATAGGAAGTTTATTAAGGGATTTTCTTCAATCATAACTCCCATTACAGAACTTATTAAACAAGGATGCCGGTTCTGCTGGACCTCTAAGGCACAGGAGGCCTTTGAAAGACTCAAGGCGCTGTTCACGTCAGCCACTATTCTTAAGCATCCCAACCCTGCCTTGCCTTTCGTCCTGGAGGTGGATGCTTCCGAGGTTGCAGTTGGAGCTGTACTTTCACAGAGACAGGGTGCCAAAGCACTCCTGTACCCCGTGGGATTCTTCTCACGTAAACTCTCTCCTTCCGAGAAAAATTATGACGTGGGTGATCGGGAACTTCTAGCCATTAAAGCAGCCCTGGAGGAATGGCGTTATCTCCTGGAAGGTGCAGCACACCCCATTTTGGTCTACACAGACCATAAGAACTTAGAATACCTAAGAACAGCCAAGAGATTAAAACCCCGGCAGGCCAGATGGGCACTTTTTTTTTCCCGATTTATTTTCCATATTACTTACAGACCCGGATCCAAGAATGTCAAATCCGACGCCCTTTCCCGAATGTTTCTCGATTCTGAAAGAACCCTGTCCCCAGACACCATCCTCCCCTCTGGAAATTTCCTAATCCTACAGGAGGACTTAATTTCTCAAATCAGACGAGCCTCTATGGGAATGTCTCCACCTGCTGAAGCCTGTACCAAGGATGGGCTGTTCTGGTTCAAGAATAAGATTGTGGTCCCTGAGGAGCTAAAAGTACGACTGTTAAGCTTGTGCCATGATCACAAACTTGCTGGTCACTTCGGCACATGGAAAACAACTGACCTTGTCCAACGCACCTTTTGGTGGCCTCACCTTACTAAGGATTGCAAGGAATATGTGGAGTCCTGTAACACGTGTGCCAGAAACAAGACTAGCCGGACAAGAGCATGGGGCCTGTTGAAACCATTACCAGTCCCAGAGAGACCATGGGCCATGATTTCAATGGACTTTATCGTTGAACTCCCACCATCAGAAGGTTTTTCGTCCATTTTTGTTGTGGTAGACAGGCTGTCTAAAATGGCCCATTTTCTCCCCATGAAGGGCACCCCTTCAGCCATGGAGACCGCCTCCATCTTTATTGAGGAGATCGTCAGACTACATGGAGTCCCGACCAATATAGTTTCAGACAGAGGCGTCCAGTTCACCTCCAGATTCTGGAGGGCCCTTTGTGGCGCCCTTGAAATCGAGTTGTCATTTTCTTCGGCCTACCACCCTCAGTCAAATGGACAAACCGAGAGGACGAACCAAACCTTGGAGCAATACATCCGCTGTTTTTCTGCATTCTCCCAGGATGACTGGGCTTCCCTGCTTCCCATCGCAGAGTTCTCCTATAATAACTCACTACATTCAGCTACTAATCAGTCTCCGTTTTATGCCAATTATGGTTTCCACCATCCTTCTTGCCTGGAGCATTTCCCGAGTGCCCTGTTCCTGCAGTATCCGAAACTTTGGATTTTTTTTCTAACAACAACAAATTGCTGCAGGAAACCATGACCAAGGCTCAGGAAGATTATAAGAAGATCTTTGACAGGAAGAGACGGGGGGAACTTGTTCTAGAACCTGGCAATTCTGTCTGGCTGTCTACCGCTAACCTCAAGTTGGCCTGCCCATCCAGGAAACTGGGCCCCAAATACCTGGGTCCTTTCTTGATCAAAAGGAAAATCAACAATGTGGCATACGAACTGGACCTTCCTAACTCCCTGAGGATACATCCAGTGTTCCACGTGTCCCTCCTGAAGCCAGTCACTCCCAACTTCTTTTCTGGTCGCAGCATTGGCCCACCCAAACCTATTATGGTTGATGGCTGTCACAGACATAGCCAGAACAGAGGCTGTTGGAGAGGACTGTATGCAAGCCTGTTGCCCACCGATTATGGGCCCTAGCATTTGAGGTGAATGAGAAATCCAGTCTGAACTGTATTAATCGGACTCAGTCATGTATATATTGTATGGGGACTCCTTACTGTAGATTTGTGTCCCTGAAGAGGGAGGGGGGATTCCTCCAGCAGCCCCCTGCTGATAAGACTGATTCATTCTGCTGGGACACATCCTGTGAGGAGATGCTGGTGTTATCAACCTGTGTTTATATTAATGTGTGAAGCTCGGTGCCTACAAGACTGTCATCTGGTCTGGGTACATTTTGTAGTAAATTAGGTCATGTTAATTAGGTTAGCTTTGAGTCATCCCTGCTGTATAAAGGTCTGTGAGATCTCAAAATAAAGGTAGTTCTGATGTACTCCAAGACTGGTGTTGTCTAGTTCTTGGGGTTCCTATAGCCAGATCCATTGGACTCGTGTTCCAGAACTTAGGAAGCGGTATATGACGGAAGCACTCAAGCGGAGTGTGGGGCGTTCCGTGACATTGGTGGCAAGCAGCGGGAAAGCTTCCTGAAGTCTGAAGTCTGGGACATCCAAACCTCCAACTGGATCCAAGATCAGCATAGCAGACTTCAGTCACCCCAGCGGAGATATGGACCTGGCATCAGAATTCCCGGGGCTGCTGCGGATCATCCTTTCAACGTACACCAGGACTGTGTCTGAGGATGAATACCTGGAGCTCAGGCAGCTGATTCGGGTGGAGCTCTGGATTGCAGCCCTCCGTCTCGCTGGTATAAAACAGGGCAAGTGCTTTCCAACCCAAGAGCAACGGGCCAGTGACCAACGGGCATTGCGGATGGCATTCCTGGGAGAGCAGCCCCAGGAGCAATGGGTGACTGAGTTGGACAGGTTGGTCCAGCAGGAGATAGAGCTGGACAATCGATATCGGGCTCTGCAATGGCACGCAGAGGAGGGATATTTAGGGGAGACAACAGAATGCTCTCCGGAGGGATATGACTTTGGCGGCCCTGGATTGCTGTGGGAGAACCTTACAGATCTTTTTATGTTTGGCGATGAAGGGGAACCTGACCTTGAGGACATGAGAGACTATAGAGAGTCTATGCTCGGTCTTGCAGGGGTCTCAGAGCTCAAACCTGATCTGGACCATTTGCTAAGGAAGGAGCAGCATCTGGAAAGGGCATGCAGGAAACTGCTAGAACAAGTTCAGCAGCATGCCAGAGAATCGGCAGTGGAAAATCCGGAGATTGCCGTCCCCAAACCTGAAGTGCTGACAACAGGGCAGAGCTCTGCTAACCTCTGTCCAGAAATGATAACATCTTCTGGGTTCCATGGACAGGAGATGGTGAACCTCTATTCCCAGACATCAGTTGCAGAGACATGGGATTTGATAGACTTTTCTGCTGAGGAAGAACAACCTGATGAGCCTCCAGCAGAAGAGTTGCTATCAGGGCCAAAGTTCACTGTGTTCTGCCCAGCACCAACAGTGGCTTCGGCCTTCCTGAGAGAAGAGGTAGTCGGCCTTTCTCCCACAACACTGACAGGGACATGTGATTTTCTGCCAGCAGCATCTATGGAGTTAAAACAAACTTCTCCAGCTGAAGATCTGGTAACTGAACAGAGGGTCCAAGACCTCTGTCCCACACTTTTACCACTTCCAGAGACTGGGGATTTAATAGACATTTCTGTAGAGGAGGAACCACCTAGCAAACCCCCAGCAGAAGTGCTGGCAACCGGACAGAGGGTCCAAGACCTCTGCCCCACACCTGCAGCAATTGTGGAGGCTCAGGGTGAGAAGATGGCAATCACTTCCCAGCAGCAGATACAGGGGGAGAAGGGAGAGGAGGTGTGTGTTGTCCCTCCCCAACAGTTGGCCAGGGTGGGGGAAGTGGGCTTTCCTCCCCAGCAAAGATCCGTGTACCTGGGAGACAGTACCATCGATATGTCTTCCCAGCAGCCAGATGAGGGAATACACATAACGAGTTGTCGTTAGGAGAACCTTCTTACATTGACAGGACTAATCTGTGTACCACATGAGCACCTACTGTAGCCAGTCTGTGGGGGAATTATTGTTGGTTAGTGGGGGATCAAATACTTATTTTACTCACTGAAGTGCAACTCCATTTATAACATTTGTATTGTGTGTTTTTCCTGGCTTTTTGGTTGATATTCTGTCTCTATCATATAAAATACACCTATGATAAAAATTATAGACCCTTCATTTCTTTGTAACTTACACAAATGCCTAGACATTACCGGAAATTTATTGTAATAAAAATTAAATTATGACAAAATTAATACTCAAAGAAGTGGAAAGTATAGGAACGTTATAGATACGAGCTTAGCTCTGAGGAAGGGGGGTAAGCCCCCGAAACACGTCAGTGGGCCGGTATTGTACATCAGGTCACGGGATTCCTTCACTGGACTGTGTCTCATGTCTATTACGCTCATATACCTTCTACTTTTTAATACAATACATTCCTGGTAATGCACTAGGTGTTTGCTCCCTCCTGTGTGTTTTCTTTATAGAGTTCTCCTCTGGATTGCCTGATCTGAGAAGGGCTGCATTGGCTGAGCATTTCTGATAGATGTCCATCTGCTGCCACTTATGGTCTGTTGTGTATTGCGATCTCTTGGCAGAACTACCCAGCGCTGTCTTCCCATCAACAGTATTTGCCAAAAATTATACATATAAGTGCAAATAAATCTTGAGTGCCAAATCTATATAAAGCATGAAAAAACTAAAAAAAACAAAAAAATCGAAAAAAGTTAAAAAGTTATTTTTATATATTGTTGTGCAGTCCTTGTGCAAGTTCTAATTCTTATGCCGTGCTGTGCTCCCCTCCTTATGTGCCCACACTCACCAGATAATGGTGGATATTACGCCTGTTATAAGCGCATTTGCTCATCAGATAATATTCTCAATGGGTGGTCTGCTTGTCCTTGTAGTTCTCCAGCAGATGGGGATAGATCCTCGTATACATCATAGGGAATATAAACAGAAGATATCCATAGTGTATTACTGTTTATTCAATTAAACCCTGACTTCTTATGTGACCAGGTTACAAGCAGTGGTTATTGTCACTGGCACTAGTAAATACTCCAATGTGTACCCATGTATAGACATCTGCAATTCGTTTTAGTTCCATATTCGTTTTTTAACTAATTTCAACAAATTCGTTAATTCGGAAATATCAGAATTAACGAAAATCCTTTTAACAATTTTTTCTGAATATTCAAATATTCGTAGATTCGAAATCCGAACATCCGAAAATTCCAAAATCTAAAATAATAACTAATAATAATGTAACTATTACTAACTATTAAATTATAGGTATTGGAATTTCCTTTCAAATTTGGCTGTTAGTAGAACGTAACGAATACAAATTTATCCGAAGTTACAAATTTTCCGAAATAATGAATGCCGCATCTAAACGAATGGAACGTATTTAATTAATAATAATGAGTAAATGAGTAACTTGTAGAGCGCTACATATGCGAACTAAATCGCCTCAAGGCGACTAATAATAGCAAATAACAATAATAATACTAAAAACTTTTTATTATTATTATTTATCATTAATTTGTTACGTTCCATTCGTTATTTCGGATAATTCATAATTTTGGATACATTTGTATTCATTACGTTAGCTAACATCCAAATTTGAAAGGAAATTCCAATACCTATTATTTAATAGTTAGTCATTATTAGTTAGTTAGTTAGTTATTCTTTTGAATTTTAGGATTTTCCTTCTTATTTTTGGATTTCCGAATTTCCAAATATATGAATGGCGATCATAACAAATGACCCGAAAAACGAAAAAAATTTGAAAAATTAATATAACAAAAACTAAGTAATTCTGGATAAATTTGTATTTGTTACGTTCGCTAACAGCCAAATTTGAAAGGAAATTCCAATACCTATAATTTAATAGTTAGTTATTATTTAGAATTTTTGGATTTTTGGATTTTCGTCCTTTCTAATTTTCGGATTTTCCTTCTTATTTTTGGATTTTCGAATTTTCAAATTTCCGAATTTATGAATATTTGAATTTCTGAATTTATGAATTGCGATCATAACGAAAAACGAAAAACATTTAAAAAATGAATGAAACAAAGACTAACAAATTTTTCGGCAGTGCCCATGTCTAGTTACAAGCAGTGGTCATTGTCACTGGCACTAGTAAATACTCCAAAGTGTACCCATGTATAGACACCACTCAGAGTATTTTTATGGGGCCAAGATTCCAAATCACCCAAATATGGACAAGGGACACCATACTTCCTGAATCTAGGAGAGCCCTGGCATGAAGTTGGTTCATCCAGACATCACATTCGAGCCGCCTCTCATTCAGATTCATATAGGTAGTACTTACCCTCTGAGCATAGAAGGACATTCTAAGGCAGGGATATGCAATCAGCGGACCTCCAGTTGTTGTAGGACTACAAGTCCCATGAGGCATAGCAAGACTTTGACAGCCACAAGGATGACACTCAGAGGCAGAATCATGATGGGACTTGTAGTTTTGCAACAGCTGGAGGTCCTCTAATTGCATATCCCTGTTCTAAGGATTCCATGGGTTCCTTCCGCAGGGCACACTGATCCTGGACATGGTTCTGGGTGTGGCACCGCCAGCACAGCATGTTCTCACTTCTCCAGAGCAGAGGAGAGCTCTGGGACACTGGGGCAGTCACTCCCTGATGGTCCTGAGTGCTGAATCCTGGATTTGTAGATGGCTTTACTATCTGTGCTGCCAGGGGCCCTCAGGACTTGGCAGATCCTCAACCACAGTGTAACGCTCCACCATCTGCACCAGTCACTCCATTGTCTAGGGCTTCCTAGGACTGACCCAATGCTGAAGCTCACTTGGTATCGCTCTTAAGTAAAGGTCCACGCTGACCCAATCCTCAATCTTAGGTCCATTTAGCGTCTCCGGCTGTAACCATTTCATGGCCAGTTGTAGCAGGTCATGCATTTGGGACTGAGGTGACGGGACAGCATGATACTTGATGAGCAATGCATCTTGTGCGCTCAGACAGCAACCGCCACCCCAAAGTGAGCTAAGATCTCCCTCTTTAGTAGACATGTGCACTGCCGAAAAATGTGTTCCTTTTCATTTTCATTTAATTTGTTTTTTGTCTTTTGTTTTCGTTTTTAGGGTCAATCGTAATTTGTAAATTCAAAATAATAGCTAACTAACTAATAATAACTTAACTTAACTATTAAATTGTAGGTATTGGAATTTCCTTTCAAATTTGGCTGTTAGTAGAACGAAACGAATACGAATTTATCCGAAGTTACCAATTATCTGAAACAACGAATGCCGCATCTAAATAAATGGAACGGAACAAATTAATAATATATTAAAGGTTGAGACGCTAGTGATGTTCAGTAAACCATAAAAAAAAATGAATTGCAAATATAAATATACATAGCAGCCTTCACATTTTCCACTCGCCTACTCGCATTTTGCGAGTGGAAAATGAGGGCTGGCAAGGAGCTGGGCTGCCTAGGAGTGGGGGGGGCGAGCACACCCGGTGGGTGGAATTGAGCGGGAGCCGTTCTTCCGGTGGCAGAGTGCATGGAGTTAGAGGAGAGCCGCGAGATCACCGAGCGGTAAAACACGCCATAACAGCCGACATTGAAACTGTCTTCACTCTGCTCATTCTCGCACAGCCCCGCCTCCTCCTAACCCTGCGCCTGTGATAGACAGAACGCGGGTCCAATACGGGGATGCATTTTGTCTATCACAGGCGCGGGGTTAGGAGGAGGCGGGGCTGTGTGAGAATGAGCAGAGGGGAGACAGTTTCAATGTCAGCTGTTACGGCGTGTTTTACTGCTCTGCGACCCTGGCTCTCCTCTAACTCATCATGGTCCCTCCGCCCTGGCAAGGCTGCAATGGGGGCACAGTGAGGCTGCAATGTGGGGCACAGTGAGGCTGCTATTTGGGGCACAGTGAGGCTGCAATTCGGGGCACAGTGAGGCTGCTATTTGGGGCACAGTGAGGCTGCAATTCGGGGCACAGTGAGGCTGCAATGGGGGCATACTGAGGCTCTAATTCGGGGCATAGTGAGGCTGCAATGTGGGGCACAGTGAGGCTGCAATGGGGGCACAGTGAGGCTGCAATGTGGGGCACGGTGAGGCTGCACACGGTGAGGCTGCAATGTGGGGAACGGTGAGGCTGCAATAGGGGCACGGTGAGGCTGCAATGGGGGCACGGTGAGGCTGCATTGGGAGCATAGTGAGGCTGAAATTCGGGGCACAGTGAGGCTGCAATGGGGGCATAGTGAGGCTGAATTCGGGGCACGGTGAGGCTGCAATGTGGGGCACGGTGAGGCTGCAATGGGGGCACGGTGAGGCTGCAATGATGGGCACAGGTCACGCTGCAATGATGGGCACAGGTGAGGCTGTGCTGAGGGGAACTGATAAAGTTGTTGTTAATATATATTTTTGTAACTTAATTCTGCATAAAATATTTAAGTGTCATTCATGAGATAATTTCTGATGGTGTGATTAGGGGCGGGGCAGGTTAAGGGTTGGGTGGGGCAATTGGTGGCGAGTAACCCTTGAGACCTTGCTAGTAGCTCAGGACTTTAAATTTTGAGCCCTGTACATAGTATAGCAATCTAGAAAGTCCATATGTGATGAATCCCAACACCAAAATGTGATGCTCAAAAAATAAACTTCTAGTTCTTCACTGCGAGTGCTCAAGAGATGGGTGACAACTCACCAGAAATGTATGACCCCTTTTTACAGGAAGGTCAAACATCACTTCTGGAATACCAATTGATTCCACTGACAGCACAGCTCCGCCCCACTGGCCCATCGAGATGAAACTAGGATGGGAAAAATGACTCCACAAGAGACATAGAGGAAGGTCTCATAGATGAGTCATTTTATTAAGGTAAAAAATGACAACAAATGGTGATTACACTCATATTTTACAGTGCCGATTCAGGCACCAGGTGTAATCAGTGTGTGCAAGTCCATAAAGGATGGTGTTTAGTCCACATCTCTCCTAAGGGCAAAGTCTGAGTGAGATGTAGGATCAGGACCTGGAATGGCGGATCCTCTACTCCGACATGTTTCGCCGGGTTGGCGTCTTCAGGAAGTACTTAATTCATATGTTCACTAACAGCCAAATTTGAAAGGAAATTCCAATACCTATAATTTAAAGTGTAAGTAAACCCCCCTATCGTTTTCAGTCAAGGAAGCTGCCATCTTTGCCTCTGTTTAATCTACAACTGCCAGGATGCTGCACATGTGATCAATTTAGACACCAGCCATTGGATGGTTTGACAGTTTGGTTGAGAGCACAACCAAAGGGAGTGTTACATTTCCGGCACGTGCTGGAAATGAAATAGTTTTATGGATGGGTTTACTTCCGCTTTAATAGTTAGTAATAGTTAAGTTATTATTAGTTAGTTATTATTTAGAATTTTCGAATTCATGAATTTACAAGTTAACGAATTTTCTAAATGGGTTTTCGTAAATTCTGATATTTCTTGAATTAGCAAATTTGTCAAAATTTGTTAAAAAACAAATTTGAAACAAATTGCACATGTCTAATCTAATCATAATAAGCCTTGCGGTTCCCCCAAAAAACGTGGGGTGATGAGACTGGCCCCTTGCTCCTGAGACCATCCCCCTTTGTCAGCTGAGTGTTCATAATTGTAATGTGGGTAGCACTTTCGCTTAGCAGTAAGAAGGGTCGCTGGTTCGAATCCCAACCACAACACTACCTGCCTGGAGTTTGCATGTTCTCCCTGTGCCTGCGTGGGTTTCCTCCGGGTAAAAATTGTGCGCTTGCATTAGATATTTAAATCTATATTACTACATGATTATCATAAGTAGATAAACAAATAAATAAAAACATAAATAAAAAACACCATCAAAGTTAATTGTGAGTGAATTAGAAAGTCGCTATGCTACAGAGCAAACAGCGACATGTAAGTCAAATACTAATATTGACCATTGCATACATATAAACCAACAATAAAGTTATAAACTGGTGTGTAAAAAAGAAAAAACAAACAAACAAAGGTTATTCCACCCAAGTGCAAAGTCATAAGTGAAAAAGTTCAAAATTGCATCCTGAGTCGCAGGAAAAACGCATATCCAAAGTTGATTAATTGTATTCCTTGGTGTGTATAAAGGAATAAGGGGATGTGAAGGAACCTCCAACCACCAGTGGATCCGAAGGTTGATAATAGATGTATCCTTACCAGACACGTTGGACCTCCTTTATAGCAAGGTCTTAGAAGCATGCAGATTTATCCCTCTGCAGGGACAGGAGATGTCAGCTCACCACACAGCTGGAAATGGTTCCGACACTTCCGCATTGATGTAAACACTCCCTCGTTTGGACTCGTAGGTAAAGAAGGGGAGAAAGAAAAAACTCCAATGGTATAGTATGTAAAAAAGGGGAATTTTATTGCCTCAGACAACTAGGCATCTTTAAAACATCCAAAACATAAAAGCCGGCAAAATATAAAAACAACAGAGACGCCCGTGCTAGGTTACATGGGGCTCTATGGCGATCTGGCGTACACTGCGTAGAGTAACCTCTCCTCGGGAGCCGAGGCGGCATAGATATAGGTGCAACATTGGGCAAGCGGGAATAACGAACAAAGGAAAATTTGCATGGGCGAAACATGTCGGGATCTGTTATGCTGTCCTGTTAATATCACTATCACAGTACTGTATATGGCTGTTCTCTGTTTTTATGTATATACTTTTTTTGTTTTGCTCCTCAGAACAAAAAATACCAAAATCGGTTCGGAAAATGTCATTCTCTGCTGCAGAAAAGTGCTTGACATTTTCTGAGCCGAATTTGGGGCCCCATATCTCAGGGCCACTTGGTGCTAGGAACCCCAAATTTGGTGTGCAAACCCAGTGGAACTGGTACCATAACATATCCAAAGCTGGGGTTCCTAGCTCTAAGTGGCCCCGAGATACGGGGCCCCAAAACTGGTTCGGAAAATGTCATTCTCTGCTGCAGAAAAGTGCTTGACATTTTCTGAACTGATTTTTGGGGCCCTGTATCTCGGGGCCACTTGGTGCTAGAAACCCCAGCTTTGGAAATTTTATGGTGCTAGTTCCACTGGGTTTGCACACCAAATTTGGGGTTCTTAGCACTAAGTGGCCCCGAGATACGGGGCCCCAAATTTGGTCAACTGTGTTTATCTGCAGCAATGTCATTTCGTGACCCTTTGGGTTCAGAGACCCCAAATTTTGGCTGCAACTAGGGGGCATCTAGGAACCCTTAACTACTGAGTTTGAAGTTCAGGGGACCTATGTCTGCAATTGGGCACAGTGAGGCATGCAAATGGGCACAGTGAGGCTGCAAATGGGCATTGTTGACCCTCTTTTCCACTTACAGTAGCTGTGCATTTCTCACTCTTGTCTTATACTCGGGTCAATAAGTTTATCCCATTTTTTTTGTGGTAAATTAGGGCCTCGACTTATACTCGAGTATATACGGTATGTGACTTAGGGACCTTAGATTGTAAGCTCCTTGAGGGTAGGGACTGATGTGAATGTACAATGTATATGTAAAGCGCTGAGTAAATTGACAGCATTATAAAAGTATCTGAAATAAATAACTAAAATAACTGGTCAGAAACGTTTCCGCATCATAGTGGAGAGTTTTTGTACAATCCCAATTCCAAAAACAGTTGGGACGTTTTGTAAAATCTACATAAAAACAGAATGCAATGACCTTTAAATCTCATGAACCCGAATTTTATGGACAATAGAAAATAGAAAACAAATGTTTAAACTGAGAAAATGTATTGTTTTAAGGAAAAAAAAATCAGATGATTTTTTTTTGGGGGGGGGGGGGGAGGATGTTGACATTCATCATACGGGTGGAAATACTTGAACATTGTGGTATATAAATACACAATCTACTTACCAGAGCACATATGACCATCTAATTGTAAATGGTTACAGCGTTACGGCTCTGTCCTCAACCAAGAGAGCTCCTCTCCACTCACCATAGAGAGAGGTAAAGTGAGATCCTCAGATAGAAGAGAATCAGCTCCATAGTGTATTAACTTATAAATAATTGCATTAAAAGCAAATAATGAGCTCACATAATGTACATTTAGTACTGCTGTAAGTAAAAAAATCATCCAGTACAGGAATCCCAATGTTCGCTGGTTTGCGTGATGAAGTCATATGCCTTGGCTCTGCCCTATGCATTTCATCATAAATTACATCATCAGGGCCCCTTCTGGCTTTTGAATATAATTTGGATTAGTTGATTTATTAACATTTGAGCAATGCTTGACTTCTTATGAATGTGTAGGTCACTATATTTGGTAAGTAGGGAGGCACTGGGATTTCTGCAACGGAAGACCTATTCATCCCCCCCATCATTTTTCAATTACTTGTACATTGGACTATATACAGTATCTCACAAAAGTAAGTGCACCCCTCGCATTTGTGTAAATCTTTTCTTCTATCTTTTCATGTGACAACACTGAAGAAATGACACTTGTCTACAATGTAAAGTAGTGAGTGTACAGCTTGTATAACAGTGTAAATTTACTGTCCCCTCAAAATAACTCAACACACAGCCATTAATGTCTAAACCGCTGGCAACAAAAGTCAGTACACCCCTAAGTGAAAATCTCCAAATTGGGCCCAATTAGCCATTTTCCCTCCCCGGTGTCATGTGACTCGTTAGTGTTACAAGGTCTCAGGTGTGAATGGGGAGCAGGTGTGTTAAATTTGGTGTTATCGCTCTCACTCTCTCATACTGGTCACTGGAAGTTCAACATGGCACCTCATGGCAAAGAACTCTCTGAGGATCTGAATAAAGAATTGTTGCTCTACATAAAGATGGCCTAGGCTATAAGAAGATTGCCAAGACCCTGAAACTGAGCTGCAGCATGGTGGCCAAGACCATACAGCGGTATAACAGGACAGGTTCCACTCAGAACAGGCCTCGCCATGGTCCACCAAAGAAGTTGAGGTCACGTGATCAGCGTCATATCCAGAGGTTGTCTTTGGGAAATAGACGTATGAGTGCTGCCAGCATTGCTGCAGAGGTTGTAGGGGTGGGGGGTCAGCCTGTCAGTGCTCAGACCATACGCCGCACACTGCATCAAATCAGTCTGCATGGCTGTCATCCCAGAAGGAAGCCTCTTCTAAAGATGATGTACAAGAAAGACCACAGTTTGCTGAAGACAAGCAGACTAAGGAGATGGATTACTGGAACCATGTCCTGTGGTCTGATGAGACCAAGATAAACGTATTTGGTTCAGATGGTGACAAGCGTGTGTGGGGGCAACCAGGTGAGGAGGACAAAGACAAGTGTGTCTTGTCTACAGTCAAGCATGGTGGTGGGAGTGTCATGGTCTGGGGCTCCATGAGTGCTGCCGGCACTGGGGGGCTACAGATCATTGAGGGAACCATGAATGCCAACATGTACTGTGACATACTGAAGCAGAGCATGATCCCCTCCCTTCAGAGACTGGACCGCAGGGCAGTATTCCAACATGATAACCACCCCAAACACACCTCCAAGACCACCACTGCCTTGCTAAAGAAGCTGAGGGTAAAGGTGATGGACTGGCCAAGCATGTCTCCAGACCTAAACCCTATTGATCATCTGTGGGACATCCGGAAGGTGGAGGAGCGCAAGGTCTCTAACATCCACCAGCTCTGTGATGTCATCATGGAGGAGGGGAAGAGGACTCCAGTGACAACCTGTGAAGCTCTGGTGACCTCCATGCCCAAGAGGGTTAAGGCAGTGCTGGAAAATAATGGTGGCCACACAAAATATTGACACTTTGGGCCCAATCTGGAGATTTTCACTTAGGGGTGTACTGACTTTTGTTGCCAGCGGTTTAGACATTAAAGTGGAGTTACACCCAAAAGTGGAACTTCCACTCATCAGATTCCTCCCCCCCTCCGGTGACACAGTTGGCACCTTTCAGGGGGGAGGGGGGTACAGATACCTGTATATTACAGGTATCTGTACCCGCTTCCGGCATAGATACCCGCAGAATCTGCGGGTATTTACGCCACTTCCTACATCCTCCCCGCTGCCTGCTGGGAAACACACGGCTCCCAGAGGCAGCAGGGACCATCCGTATTGCGCTGCGCGACTCGCGCATGCGCAGTAGGGAACCGGGAAGTGAAGCAACACGGCTTCACTTCCTGATTCCCTTACCGAAGATGGAGGCGGCAGCACCCGAGGACGGAGAGACGCTTCGGCCTCGGGTGCCGACATCGTGGGCGCCCTGGACAGGTAAGTGTCCATGTTTTAAAAGTCAGCAGCTGCAGTATTTGTAGCTGCTGACTTTTAAAAAAAAAATTTTCGGTGGCGCTCCGCTTTAATGGCTGTGTGTTGAGTTATTTTGAGGGGACAGCAAATTTACACTGTTATACAAGCTGTACACTCACTACTTTACATTGTAGATAAGTGTCATTTCTTCAGTGTTGTCACATGAAAAGATTTACACAAATGTGACTCGGTGGGTGTACTTACTTTTGTCAGATACTGTGTATATTTCTTTTATATTTAAAATAGATTAAAACACAAATATATAATTGAAGCATTTTATTTTCAAATGTTCACATTTTTGGTTCTGTATTTCGCTCTTATGGTGTATTCTCCATATCAGTGCCGGTGTTCTATCAGAAAGTCACTACCCATCAGATAATGCAACAGAAGTGACGATCCATGGCAGCCATCTTGGTACACCCTGCACTCGTCCGCAGTAAGTCTACAGTCAGAAGTCGGCAAGCGGACATCTTTTTACACCCACTGAAGTCTTGCATTTCACACTTATTTTTACCAGTAAACTCCACTTATATAGTAAAATACAGGATTTGGAAATCCGTGACACTGTTTTGATGTTCAATTTTAAAAGCAGCGATCTTCTGTCAGATTAGCAAACCTGTGAGATCAGCAGTCTGACAAATTTCCAAATCCTGTATATCACTATATAAGCGGAGTCTACTGGTAAAAATAAATGTGAAATCCAAGACTTTGGTGGGTGTAAAAAGATGTCCGCTGCCGACTTCTGACTGTAGACGAGTGTGCGGGTGTACCAAGATGGCCGCGATGGATCATCACTTTGGTTGCATTATCTGATGGGTAGCGGCTTTCTGATAGAACACCGGCTGCTTTGTTTTCTTTGTATTTTAGTTTTGTTTTCACTTTACCTGAGCACAGAATTTTACACATTTTATTTATAATGTCTACAATCAGAATCAGAATATAATGATTCTCCTAGAAAATGAAAATAGATTTACACGTCAGCTGGAGAAGATCCAAATTTGTGGGAATAAATTCAGTGAAATATTATTCCTGCAAAGATGATTCCTCATTGGTCAGACTGAAAACCATTCTCAAAAAAAATCTACTCCTGTTGCCTTTTATATATTGTCCCCCCCACAAACCGTAAATAAATTAAAAAAAAAAAAAGCAGAAATTCCCTGACAGATGTATCTGGTGTGGAGTTCCTGGACAGTCACCCTCCAGTACCTCGAACCCCCGCCCCCCATCCCCCCCCCCCGCCCCCGGGTCTCCTCCTCTATTATAATGTCATTTCCTCTGCAGATCTGTGTGAATTCTTCTCAGATTTTACATTTACTTTGGAAAACATTTTGGCATTTTTAATTTTCACTTTATGACAAATCACAAACAGACGCTCCTAGACAGATAATTTATTATGCTTCTAAATATCTCTATAAGATCGATCGCCATCATTTATAGGACAAGATTACCAGAGGATCCCCCCCCCATGAAGATCTGTCCTCCCCTCCCCCACATATCATTATTAATGGATTATAAATGATAAGGATGATATAATGTGTCCAAATACAGAACAGGAAGTGATTGGAAGACGCGATCATCTCAGCGCACATCTGACTCCGCCCACCAATCTTCAATCATCAGAGAGGGGGAGGGGAGAGCCGATCCCAGAATATTAACTTGATTCCCTTCGCTCTCAGCTCATCCCGCACACGGGTCAGATAATCCGGATCCAGGTAACCGAAACTACCGGAGGAAAATAATCAATACTCATCAATTACCATGTATGTATATATGTATAATATATATATATATATATATATATATATATATATACACACACATACACACACATATACACATATACACATATACACACACACACACATACATACACCCCCTCCCCCATATAACACACATACACCTCCTCTGTATATAACACACATACACCTCCTCTGTATATAACACACATACACCTCCCTCCTCTGTATATAACACACATACACCTCCTCTGTATATAACACACATACACCTCCCTCCTCTGTATATAACACACATACACCTCCCTCTGTATATAACACACATACACCTCCCTCTGTATATAACACACATACACCTCCCTCTGTATATAACACACATACACCTCCTCTGTATATAACACACATACACCTCCTCTGTATATAACACACATACACCTCCCTCTGTATATAACACACATACACCTCCCTCTGTATATAACACACATACACCTCCCTCCTCTGTATATAACACACATACACCTCCCTCCTCTGTATATAACACACATACACCTCCCTCCTCTGTATATAACACACATACACCTCCCTCCTCTGTATATAACACACATACACCTCCCTCCTCTGTATATAACACACATACACCCCCTCTGTATATAACACACATACACCTCCCTCTGTATATAACACACATACACCTCCCTCCTCTGTATATAACACACATACACCTCCCTCCTCTGTATATAACACACATACACCCCCTCTGTATATAACACACATACACCTCCCTCCTCTGTATATAACACACATACACCTCCCTCTGTATATAACACACATACACCTCCCTCTGTATATAACACACATACACCTCCCTCTGTATATAACACACATACACCTCCTCTGTATATAACACACATACACCTCCTCTGTATATAACACACATACACCTCCCTCTGTATATAACACACATACACCTCCTCTGTATATAACACACATACACCTCCCTCTGTATATAACACACATACACCTCCCTCCTCTGTATATAACACACATACACCTCCCTCTGTATATAACACACATACACCTCCCTCCTCTGTATATAACACACATACACCTCCCTCTGTATATAACACACATACACCTCCTCTGTATATAACACACATACACCTCCTCTGTATATAACACACATACACCTCCTCTGTATATAACACACATACACCTCCTCTGTATATAACACACATACACCTCCCTCTGTATATAACACACATACACCTCCCTCCTCTGTATATAACACACATACACCTCCCTCTGTATATAACACACATACACCTCCCTCTGTATATAACACACATACACCTCCCTCTGTATATAACACACATACACCTCCCTCCTCTGTATATAACACACATACACCTCCCTCTGTATATAACACACATACACCTCCCTCCTCTGTATATAACACACATACACCTCCCTCTGTATATAACACACATACACCTCCTCTGTATATAACACACATACACCTCCTCTGTATATAACACACATACACCTCCCTCTGTATATAACACACATACACCTCCCTCTGTATATAACACACATACACCTCCCTCCTCTGTATATAACACACATACACCTCCCTCTGTATATAACACACATACACCTCCCTCTGTATATAACACACATACACCTCCCTCCTCTGTATATAACACACATACACCTCCCTCCTCTGTATATAACACACATACACCTCCCTCTGTATATAACACACATACACCTCCCTCTGTATATAACACACATACACCTCCCTCTGTATATAACACACATACACCTCCCTCTGTATATGATATATATTGATCTTACCCCTGTGCTCCCCCATAGATATTGGTTTTATGGCTGATATCATTCCAGGTGACGGTGTCGGTGGCGCCGGTTGTACGAGAATCTCCCACAGTGAAGATCAGTCGCTGATCGAAGGCTTTTCTCAGCAGACGTAGGATCTCTCTCCCCTCCCTGTTATCCGGTAAATAAGCTGTACGGGAAGTACCTGTGAAAGGTTTCCCAGGATGAGGATGGTTCTCCTGGATAATGAGATAATGGGAGTCATGAGTCTGTCCCTCCCCTCCCCCCCTCATATACAACATCACCCACTAGGGATGAGCCGAACACCCCCCGGTTCGGTTCGCACCAGAACCCGCGAACGGACCGAAAGTTCGCACGAACGTTAGAACCCCATTGACGTCTATGGGACTCGAACGTTCGAAATCAAAAGTGCTCATTTTAATGGCTAATTTGCATGGTATTGTCCTAAAAAGGGTTTGGGGACCCGGGTCCTACCCCAGGGGACATGTATCAATGCAAAAAAAACTTTTAAAAACGGCCGTTTTTTCGGGAGCAGTGATTTTAATGATGCTTAAAGTAAAAAAAAAAAAGTGAAATATTCCTTTAAATATCGTACCTGAGGGGTGTCTATAGTATGCCTGTAAAGTGACGCGTGTTTCCCGTGTTTAGAACAGTCCCTGCACCAAATGTCATTTTTAAAGGAAAAAATCTCATTTAAAACTGCTTGCGGGTTTAATGTCATGTCGGGTCCTGGCAATATGGATGAAAATCAGTGAGACAAACGGCATGGGTACCCCCCAGTCCATTACCAGGCCCTTTGGGTCTTGTATGGATATTAAGGGGAACCCCGCACCCAAATTAAAATAAGGAAAGGTGTGGGGCCACCAGGCCCTATATACTCTGAACAGCAGTATACAGGCGGTGCAAACAAGACAGGGACTGTAGGTTTGTTGTTAAGTAGAATCTGTTTGTAATTTTGAACATTTTTAACGTGTTTAGCTCCAGCCAAAAAATCTTTTCTAAGCTTTTTGGAAAACATAGGGAAGGGTTATCACCCCTGTGACATTTGTTTTGCTGTCTTTCCTCCTCTTCAGAAGATTTCACCTCACTTTTTTGTCCCAATGAAAAATGTTTTTTGAAAATTTGGGTTTTTTTGTGGAACAAGGATTGGAAAGCATCAGTGGAAAGGAGAAATTGTTTTCCCATATTAACTCTTACAGGAGAGAATTTCCCTTCCTAGGGGTAGATTTCATCTCACTTCCTGTTGTCTCCTTCCGTTTGCAAGTAGGAGTCGTTTGTAAGTTAGATGTTTGAAAGTAGGGTCCTGCCCTATATACTCAGCAGAAATTTGGGCCTTAGGTGTTGCTGTGGCCACAACACTGTAAGCCCTCACAGGGCCCTGCTGTGAAATATTAGATCAAGAATTGTAATTACATGCCCCTGTTGAACAGGAGCTGAAAAATTAGGCCTTAGGCACTGGTGCTGGTGCCACAACACTGCAACCCCTCACAGACACTCTAGTTGGAACGCAGGAACGAGCCCTGCTGCAAATTATTGCTTCAAAAATTGTAATTACACGCCCCTGTTAGACAGGGGCAGAAAAATTGGGCCTTAGGCACTGGTGCTGGTGCCACAACACTGCAACCCCTCACAGACACTCTAGTTGGAACGCAGGAACGAGCCCTGCTGCAAAGTATTGCATCAAAAATTGTAATTACACGCCCCTGTTAGACAGGGGCAGAAAAATTGGGCCTTAGGCACTGGTGCTGGTGCCACAACACTGCAACCCCTCACAGACACTCTAGTTGGAACGCAGGAACGAGCCCTGCTGCAAAGTATTGCATCAAAAATTGTAATTACACGCCCCTGTTAGACAGGGGCAGAAAAATTGGGCCTTAGGCACTGGTGCTGGTGCCACAACACTGCAACCCCTCACAGACACTCTAGTTGGAACGCAGGAACGAGCCCTGCTGCAAAGTATTGCATCAAAAATTGTAATTACACGCCCCTGTTAGACAGGGGCAGAAAAATTGGGCCCTAGGCACTGGTGCTGGTGCCACAACACTGCAACCCCTCACAGACACTCTAGTTGGAATGCAGGAACGAGCCCTGCTGCAAAGTATTACATCAAAAATTGTAATTACACGCCCCTGTTAAACAGGGGCTGAAAAATTGTGCCTTAGGCACTGGTGGTGGCGCCCAGAACCAAAAATGTTCTTACAAGCTATCAGCGTGATGATTGAGGAGGAAGAGGATAATTACTCAGGGATAGTCACTCAGCATCAGCATAGGCAGTCTTTGAAGGGATCTGAGATTTCAAAAAAAATTATTCGGTTACATCAGCATCAGGTGCTTGGTAGCTGGTGGTGATCCAAGACTCATTCATTTTTATGAAGGTCAGCCGATCGACCGAGTCGGTGGACAGACGCACCCTGTGATCGGTTACCACGCCTCCAGCAGCACTGAATGTGCGTTCCGAAAGAACGCTGGATGCAGGACAGGCCAGTAGCTCAATTGCATACTGTGCAAGCTCTGGCCAGTGATCCATCCTCAAGACCCAGTAACCCAGAGGATTTTCGGTGGGAAAGGTGTCCAAGTCTGATCTTGCCCCTAGGTATTCCTGCACCATGTAAAACAGACGCTGGCGATGGTTGCTGGAACCGATCATACCTTGGGGCTGCGGACCAAAAAATTGTCTGAACGCATCGGTCAGACGGCCACCTTCTCCACCGCTCCTTCTTTGACTGACCGAAGCCTCAGCAACACGTTGTCCAGAAACAGGAGTTTGTAACCTCCCAGTCTCTGGGAACGCGTTGCACAGACCTTTCTGCAAGGCCTCCCGAAGATGTTTCATCCTCTGCTCCCTCTGCGATGGCAAGATAAGGTCCGCAACCTTACCCTTGTAACGTGGATCAAGGAGGGTTGCCAGCCAGTATTGGTCCTTCTCCTTGATACCACGAATACGAGGATCCTTACGCAGGCTTTGCAGGATCAGGGAGGCCATGCAGCGTAGGTTTGCTGAGGCATTCGGTCCGGAGTCCTCTGGGTCACTAAGAACGACATGGTCCGCAGCCACCTCCTCCCAGCCACGTACAAGTCCATGTGTTTCTTGGGACTGATCCCTTAAAGACTGCTGCTGATGCTGAGTGCCAGGCTCCACCTCCATACTGACACAATCTTCCTCCTCCTCCTCTTCCTCCTCGTCCTCTTCCTGTGTGATCGGCGGGCACGCAGGAACACTGTCTGGATAAAGGGGGCCTTGAGAGCTAAGGAAGTCCTCCTCTTCCTGCCTCTGTTCTGCCTCAAGTGCCCTGTCCATTATTCCACGCAGCGTGTGCTCCAACAGGTGGACAAGGGGGACAGTGTCACTGATGCATGCACTGTCACTGCTCACCATCCTCGTGGCCTCCTCGAATGGTGACAGGACAGTGCATGCATCCCTGATCATGGCCCACTGGCGTGGGGAAAAAAAACCAAGCTCCCCTGACCCTGTCCTGGTGCCATAGTCGCACAGGTACTCATTGATGGCCCTCTGCTGCGTGTGCAGCCGCTGCAGTATGGCCAACGTTGAGTTCCACCTGGTGGGCATGTCACAGATTAGGCGGTTCTTAGGCAGGTTAAACTCCTTTTGGAGGTCCGTCAGCCGAGCACTGGCATTATATGACCGGCGGAAATGCACACAGACTTTCCTGGCCTGCCTCAGGACATCCTGTAAGCCCGGGTACCTGCCCAAGAACCGCTGCACCACCAAGTTAAGGACGTGAGCCAAACAGGGCACATGGGTCATTTGTCCCTGTCGGAGGGCAGAGAGGAGGTTGGTGCCATTGTCGCAAACCACCATTCCTGCCTTAAGTTGGCGTGGCGTCAACCACCTCTGAACCTGCCCCTGCAGAGCTGACAGAACCTCTGCCCCAGTGTGGCTCCTGTCCCCCAAGCACACCAGCTCAAGCACCGCATGGCATCTTTTGGCCTGCGTACTTGCGTAGCCCCTTGAACGCCTACGGAGCACCGCTGGTTCCGAGGAAGAGGCCATGGAGGAAGAAGAAGAGGAGGGGGTGGAGGAGAGAGGTGTGTCACAATCAGCATTTTGGAGGCGTGGTGGCGGAACAACCTCCAACACTACTGCACCTTGTCCTGCATCCTTCCCAGCTGCCAGCAGAGTCACCCAATGCGCCGTGAAACTTAGGTAACGTCCCTGTCCATGCCTGCTGGACCATGAGTCAGCGGTAATATGCACCTTACCGCTGACCGCCCTGTCCAGCGAGGCATGGACATTGCCTTCCACATGCCGGTAGAGAGCCGGAATCGCCTTCCGTGAGAAAAAGTGGCGTTTGGGTACCTGCCACTGAGGAACCGCACATTCCACAAACTCACGGAAGGGGGCAGAGTCTACCAACTGAAAAGGCAGCAGTTGAAGTGCTAGCAATTTTGCCAAGCTAGCATTCAACCGCTGGGCATGTGGATGGCTGGGAGCAAACTTCTTTCGGCGGTGCAGCAGCTGGGGCAGGGAAATTTGCCTGGTACAATCTGACGTCGGTGTACCAAAAGCAGATTGCCCACAAGTACTTGGCTGTGACACACCTAATTCTACACCTTCATTCCTCTCACTGCAGGTCTCAGAGAGGACTGAAGGTCTAGTGGGGTTGGAAATCTCAGCTGATGAGGAGCAAGGAGAGATCCTCTTTGTTCTTTGGTGTGGGTCTTTTAGATACGCTTGCCAACGAACTGCATGGCAGGTCAACATATGTCTGGTCAAGCATGTGGTACCCAAGCGGGAGATATTTTGGCCACGCGAGATACGCTTGAGACATATGTTGCAAATAGCAGCGGTGCGATCTGATGCACTCGTCTCAAAAAAGGCCCACACCAAAGAACTTTTTGAATAACGCGCAGAGACTGCAGCGCCCTGCACATGTGGAGCTTTGGGGTGTGATGCAGTCAATGTGCTGCCCTTAGGCTGGCCCCTGGAGGGCATCCTGCCTCGTTGGTGATGTGCTGCCGCCTCCTCCTCCTCCTCCTCCTCCTCCTCCTCTCTCCTATCAGGCACCCACGTTGAGTCAGTGACCTCATCATCCCCTCCCTCCTCATCACTGGAGCAAACCTGGCAGTATGCTGCAGCAGGGGGAGCATGACTGCCAGATTGCTGTCCTTCTTGGGCACCCCCTCTGTCCGCGCTCATGTTACTGCCTTCATCGAGCTCAGTATCGTCATCAGAGCCTTCCAAACGCTGGGCATCCTCCTGGAGCATGTACCCAACACTGTGGTCAAACAGTTCGAGGGAATCCTCATGAGGACATGGTGGAGCTAGGGAAGGAGTCACTGATGACATTGAGCTGAGGGAAGAGGCCGCTGCTTTGCCAGACAAAGCACCCTGGGCATGGGTGAGAGAGGATGAGGAGGATGAGGACGGCTTGGTCATCCACTCGACCAAGTCTTCCGCATGTTGCGGCTCAACATGGCCAGCTGCCGAAAAAAAGGCCAAGCGTGTCCCATGGCCATGTGCTGATGAGGATGCACCGTCTCCACGACCAGCACTAGACACAGAGCCTGCTTGCCCTCTCTTATTGGCTTGTGACTGTCTGCCTCTCCTTCTTGGCCTTCCAGACATACTAATGGCCTGTAGCTGCACTAAGCTGGGATAGAACACCTGTAATTTTCTTCAAGTAGCTTTATATACTGTAACCAGACAAGCCTGCCTGTCAGTAGGAAGATAACAGGAACGGATCTAGCTGAACACTGTGAGCAGGACGCACTGTACTAAATGTAAATAGTCTAGCTGCCTGACCGTGGTACTAATAGGATCAAATAGAACACCTGTAATTTTCTTCAGGTAGCTTTATATACTGTAACCAGACAAGCCTGCCGGTCAGTAGGAATTTAACAGGAACGGATCTAGCTGAACACTGTGAGCAGGACGCACTGCACTAAATGTAAATAGCAGGAACGGATCTAGCTGAACACTGTGAGCAGGACGCACTGCACTAAATGTAAATAGTCTAGAAGATAACAGGAACGGATCTAGCTGAACACTGTGAGCAGGACGCACTGCACTAAATGTAAATAGTCTAGAAGATAACAGGAACGGATCTAGCTGAACACTGTGAGCAGGACGCACTGCACTAAATGTAAATAGCAGGAACGGATCTAGCTGAACACTGTGAGCAGGACGCACTGCACTAAATGTAAATAGTCTAGAAGATAACAGGAACGGATCTAGCTGAACACTGTGAGCAGGACGCACTGCACTAAATGTAAATAGCAGGAACGGCTCTAGCTGAACACTGTGCGCAGGACGCACTGCACTAAATGTAAATAGCAGGAATGGATCTAGCTGAACACTGTGAGCAGGACGCACTGCACTAAATGTAAATAGCAGGAACGGATCTAGCTGAACACTGTGAGCAGGACGCACTGCACTAAATGTAAATAGCAGGAACGGATCTAGCTGAACACTGTGAGCAGGACGCACTGCACTAAATGTAAATAGCAGGAACGGATCTAGCTGAACACTGTGAGCAGGACGCACTGCACTAAATGTAAATTGCAGGAACGGATCTAGCTGAACACTGTGAGCAGGACGCACTGCACTAAATGTAAATAGTCTAGAAGATAACAGGAACGGATCTAGCTGAACACTGTGAGCAGGACGCACTGCACTAAATGTAAATAGCAGGAACGGATCTAGCTGAACACTGTGAGCAGGACGCACTGCATTAAATGTAAATAGTCTAGATAGAAGATAACAGGAACGGATCTAGCTAAACTGAATACAGTGTATATATATATATATGCAACACCTGGGATGCATATATATACACAATACACTGTAAGTGCAGCTAACTGACTGACTGTTCTGCCTAATCTATCTAACTCAAATCAAATGACACTCTCTCTCTCTCTCTCTATCTCTCAGCACACCGGAACACACACTACACAGGGCCGCCGTGCAGGCGGCCTTATATAGTGTGGGGTGTGTACTAAATCCCCTGAGCCATAATTGGCCAAAGCCACCCTGGCTTTGGCCAATTACAGCTCTCTCTACTGACGGCGCTGTGATTGGCCAAGCATGCGGGTCATAGTGCATGCTTGGCCAATCATCAGCCAGCAATGCACTGCGATGCCGCAGTGAATTATGGGCCGTGACGCGCCACACGAATTTAGCGCGAACGGCCCATAACGTTCGCAATTCGGCGAACGATCGAACAGCCGATGTTCGAGTCGAACATGGGTTCGACTCGAACACGAAGCTCATCCCTATCACCCACCTTTCCTTCCATCCCCCACTGTTATGTTCAGCTGCTGATCCCTGTGTAAGCTCCAACTTATCAGAGCTTACACAAGACTCACTCCCTGCCCCCATGTGACAGTGCTAGGCCAATCGCAGAGCACCAGAGCTGTCACATGGGGGAGGGGGGAGGGGTCACATGCTTATCCATACTTTAAAGTCTCTTCAGTTCCTGCAGCCAGAGAGTGAAGGAAAGGTGAGTACTTACTGGGGGGGGTCTTTCATTGTACCCTGAATGGATAACACGAAACATCACTGGAACTCTACAGAATCCATCCTTGTCACTGATGAGGACAAGAGAATTATATCATTAGTTCTGAGGTCTGCACTCACCTTCTGGATGCCCGATGGGATGTCATAGTGGATCTGTATGGTTCCACATCCAGGATATCCCGGTAAGGAGGAGTATTTGTTTGTGTTCACATTCATAGTTCCATCAGGTTGGTCTCCTATTACTTTCCCATATGGGACTCCACAGATCGCACACACAGGTTTATGGGCCGTGGCTCGTTTAAGACACTCCTTACAGTATGCATGCTTACACTTCTCTAATATCACCTTATCTTTTATCTCACTCAGACAGATAGGACACTTGTCTGGCTCCTCTTCATGACACAAGTCTCGCTCTTCTTCATGACACAAGTCTCGCTCTTCTTCATGACACAAGTCTCGCTCTTCTTCATGACACAAGTCTCGCTCTTCTTCATGACACTTGTCTGGCTCCTCCGCTTTCTGTGCAGCAGCTGAGGAACCACTTTGGGAAATTCTGGGAATTCTGACAGCCAACTGCTGCAACATCTTCATTCTCTCTTCATCACCGGACAACCGCCGGATCCTGACAAGATCTTCTCCTCCGATATCCTGAACTGTCACCGGCACAGTGATCTCTATGATATGATTTCCTCTTCCCAGAACTCTTCTCTGATCTGTGTGAAGGAAAGAAAATCAGAGAAGATGACGGGAGGTGATGAGACTGTCCAACCTTCTCATTACTGAACATTTCTACATAGACCTCCAAATTATTATCTCTCCACTGAATGCCAATTATCAGTACATGTATGTGACGGGAGTCACTTTGGGCGCCGGGGGGAGGGGTGAGATCACAATGTATGTTATATATATTACATACTCCATAAAATATATTATACTTTTATATTAAAAAGTGAGGACCGCCGTGTTCTGTATATTACATAGTGAGGACCGCCGTGTTCCGTATATTACATAGAGAGGACCGCCGTATTATGTATATTACATAGCGAGGACCGCCGTGTTCCGTATATTACATAGAGAGGACCGTCGTGTTCTGTATATTACATAGTGAGGACCGCCGTGTTCTGTATATTACATAATGAGGACCGCCATGTTCTGTATATTACATAGTGAGGACCGCCGTGTTCCGTATATTACATAATGAGGACCGCCGTATTATGTATATTACATAGCGAGGACCGCCGTGTTCCGTATATTACATAATGAGGACCGTCGTGTTCTGTATATTACATAGTGAGGACCGTCGTGTTCTGTATATCACATAGTGAGGACCGCCGTATTATGTATATTACATAGTGAGGACCGCCATGTTCTGTATATCACATAGTGAGGACCGCCGTATTATGTATATTACATAGTGAGGACCGCCGTGTTCTGTATATTACATAATGAGGACCGCCGTGTTCCGTATATTACATAGTGAGGACCGCCATGTTCTGTATATTACATAGTGAGGACCGCCGTGTTCTGTATATTACATAGTGAGGACCGTCGTGTTCCGTATATTACATAATGAGGACCGTCGTGTTCTGTATATTACATAGTGAGGACCGCTGTGTTCTGTATATTACATAGTGAGGACCGTCGTGTTCCGTATATTACATAGTGAGGACCGTCGTGTTCTGTATATTACATAGTGAGGACCGCTGTGTTCTGTATATTACATAGTGAGGACCGCCGTGTTCTGTATATTACATAGTGAGGACCGCCATGTTCTGTATATTACATAGTGAGGACCGCCGTGTTCTGTATATTACATAGTGAGGACCGCCGTGTTCTGTATATCACATAGTGAGGACCGCCGTGTTCTGTATATTACATAGTGAGGACCGCCGTGTTCTGTATATTACATAGTGAGGACCGCCGTGTTCTGTATATTACATAGTGAGGACCGCCGTGTTCTGTATATTACATAGTGAGGACCGCCGTATTATGTATATTACATAGTGAGGACCGCCGTGTTCCGTATATTACATAGTGAGGACCGCCGTGTTCTGTATATCACATAGTGAGGACCGCCGTGTTCTGTATATTACATAGTGAGGACCGCCGTGTTCTGTATATTACATAGTGAGGACCGCCGTGTTCTGTATATTACATAGTGAGGACCGCCGTGTTCTGTATATTACATAGTGAGGACCGCCGTATTATGTATATTACATAGTGAGGACCGTCGTGTTCCGTATATTACATAATGAGGACCGCCATGTTCTGTATATTACATAGTGAGGACCGCCGTATTATGTATATTACATAGTGAGGACCGCCATGTTCCGTATATTACATAATGAGGACCGCCGTGTTCTGTATATTACATAGTGAGGACCGCCGTGTTCTGTATATTACATAGTGAGGACCGCCGTATTATGTATATTACATAGTGAGGACCGTCGTGTTCCGTATATTACATAATGAGGACCGTCGTGTTCTGTATATTACATAATGAGGACCGCCATGTTCCGTATATTACATAGTGAGGACCGCCGTGTTCTGTATATTACATAGTGAGGACCGCCATGTTCTGTATATTACATAGTGAGGACCGCCGTGTTCTGTATATTACATAGTGAGGACCGCCGTGTTCTGTATATTACATAGTGAGGACCGCCGTGTTCTGTATATTACATAGTGAGGACCGCCGTGTTCTGTATATTACATAGTGAGGACCGCCGTGTTCTGTATATTACATAGTGAGGACCGCCATGTTCTGTATATTACATAGTGAGGACCGCCGTATTATGTATATTACATAGTGAGGACCGCCATGTTCTGTATATTACATAGTGAGGACCGCCATGTTCCGTATATTACATAATGAGGACCGTCGTGTTCTGTATATTACATAGTGAGGACCGCCATGTTCTGTATATCACATAGTGAGGACCGCCGTGTTCTGTATATTACATAGTGAGGACCGCCGTGTTCTGTATATTACATAGTGAGGACCGCCGTATTATGTATATTACATAGTGAGGACCGCCGTGTTCCGTATATTACATAGTGAGGACCGCCGTATTATGTATATTACATAGTGAGGACCGCCGTGTTCCGTATATTACATAGTGAGGACCGCCGTGTTCTGTATATTACATAGTGAGGACCGCCGTGTTCCGTATATTACATAGTGAGGACCGCCGTGTTCCGTATATTACATAGTGAGGACCGCCGTGTTCCGTATATTACATAGTGAGGACCGCCGTGTTCTGTATATTACATAGTGAGGACCGCCGTGTTCTGTATATTACATAGTGAGGACCGCCGTGTTCTGTATATTACATAGTGAGGACCGCCGTGTTCTGTATATTACATAGTGAGGACCGTCGTGTTCTGTATATTACATAGTGAGGACCGCCGTATTATGTATATTACATAGTGAGGACCGTCGTGTTCCGTATATTACATAATGAGGACCGCCGTGTTCTGTATATTACATAGTGAGGACCGCCGTGTTCCGTATATTACATAATGAGAACCGTCGTGTTCTGTATATTACATAGTGAGGACCGCCGTGTTCGGTATATTACATAGTGAGGACCGCCGTATTATGTATATTACATAGTGAGGACCGCCATGTTCCGTATATTACATAGTGAGGACCGCCATGTTCCGTATATTACATAATGAGGACCGCCATGTTCCGTATATTACATAGTGAGGACCGCCATGTTCTGTATATTACATAGTGAGGACCGCCGTGTTCTGTATATTACATAGTGAGGACCGCCGTGTTCTGTATATTACATAGTGAGGACCGCCGTGTTCTGTATATTACATAGTGAGGACCGCCATGTTCCGTATATTACATAATGAGGACCGTCGTGTTCTGTATATTACATAGTGAGGACCGCCATGTTCTGTATATCACATAGTGAGGACCGCCGTATTATGTATATTACATAGTGAGGACCGCCGTGTTCTGTATATTACATAGTGAGGACCGCCGTGTTCTGTATATTACATAGTGAGGACCGCCGTGTTCTGTATATTACATAGTGAGGACCGCCATGTTCTGTATATTACATAGTGAGGACCGCCATGTTCTGTATATTACATAGTGAGGACCGCCGTATTATGTATATTACATAGTGAGGACCGCCATGTTCTGTATATTACATAGTGAGGACCGCCGTATTATGTATATTACATAGTGAGAACCGTCGTGTTCTGTATATTACATAGTGAGGACCGCCGTGTTCCGTATATTACATAGTGAGGACCGCCGTATTATGTATATTACATAGTGAGAACCGTCGTGTTCTGTATATTACATAGTGAGGACCGCCATGTTCTGTATATTACATAGTGAGGACCGCCGTATTATGTATATTACATAGTGAGGACCGCCATGTTCTGTATATCACATAGTGAGGACCGCCGTATTATGTATATTACATAGTGAGGACCGCCATGTTCTGTATATTACATAGTGAGGACCGCCGTATTATGTATATTACATAGTGAGGACCGCCGTATTATGTATATTACATAGTGAGAACCGTCGTGTTCTGTATATTACATAGTGAGGACCGCCGTGTTCCGTATATTACATAGTGAGGACCGCCGTATTATGTATATTACATAGTGAGAACCGTCGTGTTCTGTATATTACATAGTGAGGACCGCCATGTTCTGTATATTACATAGTGAGGACCGCCGTGTTCTGTATATTACATAGTGAGGACCGTCGTATTGTACAGAGCCACTGATAGGACAGTAGAACCGGTCCTGTTATATTGGGCCCGGGCCTCATCAGCTAAGCGGGGGGCCAGGGCAGCTTTATTGTTCTTTCTGCCTGAATGAATACATTGATATTATTAGACCACACCCCCACTCCAACTTACATACCGGGGCTTAAATGACATTTCTCTGGGCCCCATCATGTCAAAATAGGAAGTGGGAGCAGAGGAGGGACTTTTGTTTCAGTGGCGGCTGATAAAGTCAGTGCCCCCGTTTTCCGGGGGGGGGGGTTGGAGGTGGGGTTGAGGGGCCCCATCAGAAAGGGCCCCATGATTTCTAACAGCAGCCCTGAACATGTACTCTATCCTGTTCATAAAAGTCCTCGGAGCTCTGGATCTTCTGCACTCTTATGGATGTACAATAAAGTGGACACTGTTTGGTATTTCTGTATTTCTTCCTGTTTAACAATGTGGCACATTTTCTTGACTTGATACCTCCCAACCATCCCGGATCCTGCGGGACTGTCCCAAGATTTCAACTAAATTCCAACATCCCGCAGATCCAGGCAGGAATTCCAGAGCTCATTGGGGTGCAGTAAGTGGAATATCCTGTGTTTCCACCCTGCAATACAGGTTCCACCCATCACCGCTGCCCACCACTGTCAGCACGAGGATTCCAATACATTTGTGAAGGCAATAAAGAACTGTGGTTGGTTGCTAGGACCACCCGACGTCCTAACAGCCAGTCACATGCTTGCTCCTCCCTTAACATTCAGAGGAGGACAGAACTTCCTCCTCCAGACTCACTGCTAGCACCCCTCCTCCCAGTTTTACCCTATAACTTTGGGCTGCACTGAAAGTGAATGAAGTGGTACAAGGGGGTGGGGGGGGTAAGAAAACTCTGGAGGCCCTGAAACCATGTAGAAGGGAAAAGGCTCTCAGGACCCTGATGTAAAGAGGGAGGCTCTGGGGACCCTGATGTAAGGAGGGGGGCACTCGGGGGACCCTGATGTAAAGAGGGGGGCTCTGGGGACCCTGATGTAAGGAGGGGGGCACTCGGGGGACCCTGATGTAAAGAGGGGGGCACTCGGGGGACCCTGATGTAAAGAGGGGGGCACTCGGGGGACCCTGATGTAAGGAGGGGGGCACTCGGGGGACCCTGATGTAAGGAGGGGGGCACTCGGGGGACCCTGATGTAAAGAGGGGGGCACTCGGGGGACCCTGATGTAAGGAGGGGGGCACTCGGGGGACCCTGATGTAAGGAGGGGGGCACTCAGGGGACCCTGATGTAAGGAGGGGGCGCTCGGGGGACCCTGATGTAAGGAGGGGGCGCTCTGGGGACCCTGATGTAAGGAGGGGGGGCTCTGGGGACCCTGATGTAAAGGCCAAGGAGTTGAGCTGTTAGGGGTGGGCATGCAGATTAGTGCTGGATTATTTTATTGGGAGGGGGGGGACTGGAGATTTTCCCCCCTACACAGTACATTACATGACCCTGACTCCTGCCCTCTTTTCATTTTGTACTCCTGAACCCTACTGTGCATTACACACTCCTGAACCTGCTTTTTGTGCTTTATGTATCCTTCAATTCGACACTGGCTGCACCACTCTGTGCATTATATACTGCTGAACCCTGCACATTATATACTGCTGAACCCTGCACTCTGTGCATTATATACTGCTGAACCCTGCACTCTGTGCATTATATACTGCTGAACCCTGAACCCTGCACATTATATACTGCTGAACCCTGCACTCTGTGCATTATATACTGCTGAACCCTGCACTCTGTGCATTATATACTGCTGAACCCTGAACCCTGCACATTATATACTGCTGAACCCTGCACTCTGTGCATTATATACTGCTGAACCCTGCACTCTGTGCATTATATACTGCTGAACCCTGAACCCTGCACATTATATACTGCTGAACCCTGCAGTATATAATGAGACCTATATGAACACTGTAGGTATGCCCACAGATATGATGGACTCTGAAGCTGGTATATGCAGAAGGTCTTACATATCGGGGCCCAACAGAAAATGCACCGAGGGATCACTACGCGTTTCGCATATAGCTTCCTCAGGAGATCCTATTGGTACCAAGTTGCAGAAGAAAAAGAGAAACAGGAAATGCCCAACCCACACGTCACAAGACCTTCTGCATATACCAGCTTCAGAGTCCATCATATCTGTGGGCATACCTACAGGGTTTCTCAAGTGTTCATATAGGTCTCGCCACCTAGGTGGGACAACACCACACAATGTTGATATGTATTTCAAATATGTTTTGTACACAATATTAAATAAATGTGGATTTTTATTGAATTGAGTGCTCTCTTTTTCATTGTCTACAACATCTACTTGTAGCTACCAATTTAAAGTCCATGATCATCCTTGGTTCTTTTTCTCTGTGTTTTTCTCTTTGTATAGGTGTCCAACATTCTGAAGGACCAGTACCCCCACTGCATTACCTGGATTCCAAAACAAACAACCAGATTCCAGCTTTCAATGCTTCCGTACAAATGATAAAAGGTGAGGGCTCTTTTACACGTTGCTTCAATACAAGGCTTCGGGCAGGCTTTTTTAATGCTCTCTGAACGCCAGTCAAAGCTTCTGTCACTAAATAAATTGGGTAGCTTACAGTCTTGTTTACACCTTGCGTTTGCTTTGCTTCAAAAATTATACTGCATGTTGCCTTAGTGGTGCTTCAAAGCATCCTCAAAGCCTCCATAAAAGTCTATGACAAAGGTCGCTTGAAGCACCTACAGATTTTGAGAGGCTTGAATTCAGCTTTAGCTTCGCTTTGTGTTGGGGAAATTGCAGGTAAGAGATATCATCACACACATCTGTCAAGCTTTAAAAAAGCATCACCGAAGCATCAAAAAAGCATCATCAGGGTACCACCGAAGCATCAAAAACACATCAAAAAAGCATGTTGAAGCGGTAGGCGCTTTTATGTATGTTGAAGTCAAAGCGTGTAAATGAGTCCTAAAAGATAACATCTAACTGGTTACTTCTCTGGTCTATATGCCATGTCAAGTCATTTATGTTGGTCAGTGTTGGTATCTTCTGGGGTGGCAGATAATGGGACTCACCCAGGGGCAGATCAGGGGGGGGGGGAGCAACGGGGCAATTGCCCCCTCCGAGAAATTCCTGATTGGCAGGCCAGTCAGCGGATGAGTGAGCAGACAGGAGGGCGAGTGTGTGGGCTCACGAGCGGGCAGGCCAGTCAGCGGGGCTCAGCAGGTGAGAGAGAGCCTAAACGGGCAGGTCAGCGGATGAGTGGGGGGGGTGTCACCAGGTGAGTGTGCGGCCGTGCAGGGCAGACATCGAGTGAGGGGGCAGGCCGGTCCGCAGGTGAGCAGAGACACTGGCCAGTCAGTGAGCCGGCGTGCAGGGAGCAGAGAGATGACATCATCTCACCGCCCGCCCTGCATCACTGCAGTTCCGCCCTTACTGTACAGCCGCGGGCAGCAGAGAGATTACATCATCTCTCTGCTGCCTGCCTTCCCTCTGACAATCTGCACCTTAGCAGGCCAACGACAATAAGCAACGTGTGGCAGGTGACATGGCAAGTGACAATCCGCAGCTTGTGGCAGGGACGTGGCAAGTGACAAGCTGCATCTGAAGGCAGGTCGTCGTGGAAAGTGACACACTTGGGGCTCCCACTGATTCTGCATTATGGTGAGTTGAATGATTTCATTTTATTTTACAATGTAATAATAGAAATAATGCACTTCAATCATCCTGACACCATAACAACCATGGTGCCGTGATGATGAAAGCGCCAACACCAGCCATTCCCCCGATAAATTGCCTGCAAAAAAACATTTTCTGGCAGTGCCCCTCCCGAGACTAGACTCACCATTCTGATTCTGGAAGATGGCGCAGTATGTCTGTCCATCCACTCTGGTCACATCGCACTCTCCTCCGCCAGACTTAGAATTGGATCCAAAATATTTCATCAGTTTTAGCGACAAATCTTTCTCTGAAGGTGAAGTTCTCACCAGGATGGGGTGTCCCCTGTCCATCAATTTCTCCTGATCAGGATATCCCTCCTCCCCAATATCATATCCTGGAGAATGCCATATACCTGACTGTCCATCCCTCTGCCCCCCCGCTGTCTGTTCCAACCAAACTTGGGCTCTCTTACTAGCCATTAGATCTGCTTTAAAAATTCCCCCGCTATTTCTAGAACTGTCTCCTCTGCTACATCTAGTATCTGTCTCTTGCAGTACCGGGCTACCCTCCTCTCTATCCTCTCTGTACCAGGCTGCCCTCCTCTCTATCCTCTCTTTGCCAGGCTGCCCTCCTCTCTATCTTCTCTATGCCAGGCCGCCCTCCTCTCTATCCTCTCTGTACCAGGCTGTCCTCCTATCTATCCTCTCTTTGCCAGGCTGCCCTCCTCTCTATCCTCTCTGTGCCAGGCTGTCCTCCTCTCTATCCTCTCTGTGCCAGGCTGTCCTCCTCTCTATCCTCTCTGTGCCAGGCTGTCCTCCTCTCTATCCTCTCTGTGCCAGGCTGTCCTCCTCTCTATCCTCTCTGTGCCAGGCTGCCCTCCTCTCTATCCTCTCTGTGCCAGGCTGCCCTCCTCTCTATCCTCTCTATGCCAGGCTGCCCTCCTCTCTATCCTCTCTGTGCCAGGTTGTCCTCCTCTCTATCCTCTCTGTGCCAGGCTGTCCTCCTCTCTATCCTCTCTGTGCCAGGCTGTCCTCCTCTCTATCCTCTCTGTGCCAGGCTGTCCTCCTCTCTATCCTCTCTGTGCCAGGCTGCCCTCCTCTCTATCCTCTCTGTGCCAGGCTGTCCTCCTCTCTATCCTCTCTGTGCCAGGCTGTCCTCCTCTCTATCCTCTCTGTGCCAGGCTGTCCTCCTCTCTATCCGCTCTGTGCCAGGCTGCCCTCCTCTCTATCCGCTCTGTGCCAGGCTGCCCTCCTCTCTATCCTCTCTGTGCCAGGCTGCCCTCCTCTCTATCCTCTCTGTGCCAGGCTGTCCTCCTCTCTATCCTCTCTGTGCCAGGCTGCCCTCCTCTCTATCTTCTCTATGCCAGGCTGCCCTCCTCTCTATCCTCTCTGTGCCAGGCTGCCCTCCTCTCTATCCTCTCTATGCCAGGCTGTCCTCCTCTCTATCCGCTCTGTGCCAGGCTGCCCTCCTCTCTATCCTCTCTGTACCAGGCTGTCCTCCTATCTATCCTCTCTTTGCCAGGCTGCCGTCCTCTCTATCTTCTCTATGCCAGGCTGTCCTCCTCTCTATCCTCTCTGTGCCAGGCTGCCCTCCTCTCTATCCTCTCTGTGCCAGGCTGTCCTCCTCTCTATCCTCTCTGTGCCAGGCTGCCCTCCTCTCTATCCTCTCTGTGCCAGGCTGCCCTCCTCTCTATCCTCTCTGTGCCAGGCTGCCCTCCTCTCTATCCTCTCTGTGCCAGGCTGTCCTCCTCTCTATCCTCTCTGTGCCAGGCTGCCCTCCTCTCTATCCTCTCTGTACCAGGCTGCCCTCCTCTCTATCCTCTCTGTACCAGGCTGCCCTCCTCTCTATCCTCTCTGTGCCAGGCTGTCCTCCTCTCTATCCTCTCTGTGCCAGGCTGCCCTCCTCTCTATCCTCTCTGTGCCAGGCTGCCCTCCTCTCTATCCTCTCTGTGCCAGGCTGTCCTCCTCTCTATCCTCTCTGTACCAGGCTGCCCTCCTCTCTATCCTCTCTGTACCAGGCTGTCCTCCTCTCTATCCTCTCTGTACCAGGCTGTCCTCCTCTCTGTCGGTGTGACTTTACTTTCTATTTACAATAAAGGGAGGGGTTGGAGGAGACTAGAAACAGAAAGTAAATTCCTCCTTCAAGTCACTCGAACTTCCTCCACACCCAGATCACCCGAACTGAGCACTGAGAGTGACCCTTTTCCCCCATCCCACCCTAACATGACAGAGTCCCCCTGATTATTACCCTCCAGGGTATACAGACCCCCTGAATTCTCCTCTCTGGTGATCTCTATGTGTCACTGATAGATAAAGTAATACAAAGTGTTTGACAATTTGTTTCTAAAAGTTTCAAAATATTTACATAGAAACATCCCAAAGTACAACTTCTGTTATTATATACAGGGGGGGGGGGGCAGTGGAGTGCAGAGAAGGGTGTAGCGTCACATATGGCGAACCATCTCATTTCGACACCCGCTGGAGTGCGCATGAGCGCCGCCGCCATATGTGTTCCAACACTTTTACGACAAAACTCCACCCCTAAGTCCAGGTTCAAGCCCCACCATCCAAGTGGACACAGCGTCAGATTATAATTATGCCGAGCGAAGCAAGGCCATGCCCGAAGCGTGGCGAGCAAAGCGAGGGGTGTGGAGTTTTGTCGTAAAAGTGTTTGAACGCATATGGCGGCGTCACGCATGCGCACTCCAGCGGGTACCAAAATGTGATGGGTTGCCATATGTGACGCTACAAGGGCAACCAAACTGATAAAAGGTATGGAGGAGCTCAGCTATGAGGAAAGATTAGAGGAACTGAATTTATTCCCTCGAGAGAAGAGGAGATTAAGAGGGGATATGATCTCCATGTATAAATACATAAGGGGGGATATGATCTCCATGTTATAAATACATAAGGGGGGATACGATCTCCATGTATAAATACATAAGGGGGGATATGATCTCCATGTATAAATACATAAGGGGGGATATGATCTCCATGTATAAATACATAAGGGGGGATATGATCTCCATGTATAAATACATAAGGGGGGATATGATCTCCATGTATAAATACATAAGGGGGGGATATGATCTCCATGTATAAATACATAAGGGGGGGATATGATCTCCATGTATAAATACATAAGGGGGATATGATCTCCATGTATAAATACATAAGGGGGGGATATGATCTCCATGTATAAATACATAAGGGGGGGATATGATCTCCATGTATAAATACATAAGGGGGATATGATCTCCATGTATAAATACATAAGGGGGATATGATCTCCATGTATAAATACATAAGGGGGGATATGATCTCCATGTATAAATACATAAGGGGGATATGATCTCCATGTATAAATACATAAGGAGGATATGATCTCCATGTATAAATACATAAGGGGGATATGATCTCCATATATAAATACATAAGGGGGGGATATGATCTCCATGTATAAATACATAAGGGGGGATATGATCTCCATGTATAAATACATAAGGGGGATATGATCTCCATATATAAATACATAAGGGGGGGATATGATCTCCATGTATAAATACATAAGGGGGATATGATCTCCATGTATAAATACATAAGGGGGGATATGATCTCCATGTATAAATACATAAGGGGATATGATCTCCATATATAAATACATAAGGGGGATATGATCTCCATATATAAATACATAAGGGGGGGATATGATCTCCATGTATAAATACATAAGGGGGGATATGATCTCCATGTATAAATACATAAGGGGGGGGGATATGATCTCCATTATAAATATATAAGGGGGGATATGATCTCCATTTATAAATATATAAGGGGGGATATAACCTCCATGTATAAATACATAAGGGGGGATAAGATCTCCATGTATAAATACATAAGGGGGATATGATCACCATGTATAAATACATAAGGGGGATATGATCTCCATGTATAAATACATAAGGGGGATATGATCTCCATGTATAAATACATAAGGGGGGGGGATATGATCTCCATGTATAAATATATAAGGGGGGTATGATCTCCATGTATAAATATATAAGGGGGGATATGATTTCCATGTATAAATATATAAGGGGGATATAATCTCCATGTATAAATAGGGGGGGATATGATCTCCATGTATAAATATATAAGGGGGGATATGATCTCCATGTATAAAATATATAAGGGGGGATATGATCTCCATCTATAAATATATAGGGGGTATGATCTCCATGTATAAATACATAAGGGGGGATATGATCTCCATGTATAAATATATAGGGGGGGGAATATGATCTCCACGTATAAATATATAATGGGGGGATATGATCTCCATGTATAAATACATAAGGGGGGGATATGATCTCCATGTATAAATATATAAGGGGGGATATGATCTCCATGTATAAATACATAAGGGGGATATGATCTCCATGTATAAATACATAAGGGGGGAATATGATCTCAATGTATAAATACATAAGGGGGGATATGATCACCATGTATAAATACATAAGGGGGATATGATCTCCATGTATAAATATATAAGGGGGGATATGATCTCCATATATAAATACATAAGGGGGGATATGATCCCATGTATAAATACATAAGGGGGGGATATGATCACCATGTATAAATACATAAGGGGGATATGATCTCCATGTATAAATACATAAGGGGGGGGATATGATCTCCATGTATAAATACATAAGGGGGATATGATCTCCATGTATAAATACATAAGGGGGGATATGATCTCCATGTATAAATACATAAGGGGGGATATGATCTCCATGTATAAATACATAAGGGGGGATATGATCTCAATGTATAATACATAAGGGGGGGATATGATCACCATGTATAAATACATAAGGGGGATATGATCTCCATGTATAAAATATATAAGGGGGGATATGATCTCCATGTATAAATACATAAGGGGGGATATGATCTCAATGTATAAATACATAAGGGGGATATGATCACCATGTATAAATACATAAGGGGGATTGATCTCCATGTATAAATATATAAGGGGGGATATGATCTCCATATATAAATACATAAGGGGGGGATATGATCTCCATGTATAAATACATAAGGGGGGGATATGATCACCATGTATAAATACATAAGGGGGATATGATCTCCATGTATAAATACATAAGGGGGGGGATATGATCTCCATGTATAAATACATAAGGGGGATATGATCTCCATGTATAAATACATAAGGGGGGATATGATCTCCATGTATAAATACATAAGGGGGATGTGATCTCCATGTATAAATATATAAGGGGTCCATATAGTGAACTTTGTGTTGAGTTATTCACTTTACGGTCATCACAGAGGACAAGGGGGGTCTCTTTACATCTAGAGGAAAAGAGATTTAATCTCCAAATACGGAAAGGTTTCTTTACAGTAAGAGCTGTGATAATGTGGAATAGACTCCCTCCAGAGGTGGTTCTGGCCAGATCAGTAAGATTGCTATAAGAAAGTCCTGGATACTTTCCTAAATGCACATAAATATAACTGGATGACATTTATAGGTAAAGTTGATCCAGGGAAAATTCGATTGCCTCTCGGGGGATCAGGAAGGAATTTTTCCCCTGCTGTAGCAAATTGTTTTTTTGCCTTCCTCTGGATCAGGGGTCTCCAAACTTTTCACTTCAAGGGCCACATAGTATATTTTTCACATACTCGCGGGCCAAAAAAAAAGCATTTATAAATAAATCTGTAGCAGTGGAATAGAATAAAATTTGTCTGGCTGCAATGGTACACCTCTGTCCTCCGCTATACCTAAATGCCAGAAAGCCCTTTCACACTGTGCCGCCCAGGGCATCAGCGGTAAAGTGGCGCTATTTTTAGCACCGCTTTACCGTCGTTTTAGCCGCGCTATTCGGCCACTAGTGGGGCAGTTTTAACCCCCACTAGCGGCCGAAAATGGGGTTAAATCCGCCCGCAAAAGGCCGCCGCAGCAGCGTTTTGCTGGTGGTATAGCAGCGCTGCCCCATTGATTTCAATGGGGAGGAGCGGTGAGTTCACCGCTCCAAAGAAGCTGCTGGCAGGACTTTTTCTGACGCCCTGCCAGCGCACCGCTCCCTCGGGCTTTCACACTGGAATGCATGGAGCCGCTTTTTTCCAGGCGCTATTTTTAGCGCTGTAGCACCTGAAAAACGCCCCCAGTGTGAAAGTGGTCATAGCCTCATGCCTTACATCTGTCTTCCCATCAGAGTCTCCCTGTCCCTCTTTCCTCTGCAAATTGATGTCCCCATCATAGCCACCACACAAGCTTGTACCCCCATCAGAGTCTCTCCACAAAATTTGTGTCCCCATTAGAGCCCCCCCCCCCCCCCCAACCTCCCCACACACTTTTTTTGTCACCCTCAGAGCCATCACCAAACCCCCCCCCCCCACAGCTGTGTCCCCATCACAGCTATAGACAAACAAGATATTTGGGGGGCAAACCCTAAAAAGATACATTAAAGATGGTGCAGCCATAAGACCGTACAGTAGAAGAAAATATTACAGCGCACACATGCAAAAAACTACATTTACCTCCAGCAAGGCTAGTTTAAAACACCTAGACATTATCAAATAATATGGGGATTTGGTCACACTATATTGCTATATGGTGCTAAGCCCACTTACTGCAACAAAGTACCCCATGATTAGGGGGTCCTCCACTATCCATAGACTGGGAGATCCTCCCTCTAGGTGTCTAGGCGTTTTTAATAAGCCTTGCTGGAGGTAAATGTCTTTTTCTGCATGTGTGCGCTGTAATATTTTCTTCTACTGTACGGTCTTATGGCTGCACCATCTTTAATGCATCTTTTAGGGTGTGCCCCCCAAATATCTTGTTTGTCTATTGTATGGATTCTGATCAAATCCTTTTGGGTGCGGAGCACCCCACTCCCTTACAGACCACTTTTACCTCCAGGTAAGTCTAGATTAAGGCTTACCGGTAGGTGCAAGAAATATCTCCTAAACCTACATGGTTTCGGAGATATTTTCAAAAGACTGGCACACACACATGCGCCGTAGACAATGGCGCACAGGCGCACTGAGCATGCCGTTTCTAATGGCGATCCTGCCGTTAGTGGCGGCACCAGCGCGCATGCACGGGAGTGACGTCATCGCGGCTCCCGCCAATCACAGCGCCGGGGCCGCGATACCCGAAAAGAAGATGGACGCTTCGTGGAAGAGGGGGCAGCGGTGACATCGCAGGCTCCTGTGTCAGGTAAGTGACACATAATGGGCTGCGATGCGATGCGATGCACAGTAGCCCATTATGCTTTACCTTTGCAGGGAAACAAATAGGAAGTAAAACCCATCAGAGTTTACTTCCTCTTTAAGTATCTCTCATTAGTGTCCACTTGTGTCATGGGTGGGGACCTCAAAGTTCTGCCATATAGAGGAGTGCATGGCTCCCATGGTTCAGAGAAGGAGGATCTCCCAGTCTATGGATAGTGTAGGACCCCCTAATCATGGGGTACTTTGTCGCAGTAAGTGGGCTTAGCACCATATGGCAATACAGTGTGACCAAATCCCCATATTTTTTGATAATGTTTTTTGAAAATGTCCTGGTGTGGTGTTTTTAATAAGCCTTGCTGGAGGTAAATGTCTTTTTTGCATGTGTGCTCTGTAATATTTTGTTCCCATCACAGCTATCACCCCCCTTCCCCCGCAGCTGTGTCCCTATCACCCTTCACAACTGTGTCCCCATCACCCTTCACCAGGGCCACTAGGCAAATTGGCAGCCGCCTAGGGTGCACTGCTGCCTAGGGGCGCCCAGCCACTGATTTCTCTCTGTGTCTGCATGCCCTGCAGGCTGCAGCATGTAACTAACTCAGTCTCAGGTAGCTGCTCTGTCTGGCCGGTAGTATAATTAGAGGCGCAGCACAGCACTGGAGCCAGCGCTAGAGGAAGCAGAGCCGATACTTCCTGTATAGCGCCGCCTCCTGTCACATGGGCAGGGCAAAGGGGGAGGAGTCAGGGGTGGAGCCAACGGGGGTGGCAAAATGAGGTTTCGCCTAGGGCAGTGGTGGCGAATCTTGGCACTCCAGATGTTTTGGATCTACATGTCCCATGATGCTCAGGCACTCCGCAGTGTAGTTGAGCATCATGGGAAATGTAGTTCCAAAACATCTGGGGTGCCGAGGTTCACCATCACTGGTCTAGGGTGTCAAAAATCCTTCACCAGCCCTGCCCTTCACAACTGTGTCCCCATCACAGCTATCACCCCCTCCCCCATAACTGATCCCCCAACAGAGCCATCACCCCTCCCCCATAACTGTTCCCCCAACAGAGCCATCACCCCTCGACACAGGTCGGTGTCCACATCAGAAGCGATCCCTTCCTGTCCGCACATTTGTTTCCTCCCCAACACAATCTCTGTGCTGTATAGTGTGCGGACCTTCTCCACCTCCTGGCTCCCGCCCCGCTGTATGCAAATATACAGATTAACCCTTTCATGACTAAGCCTTTGGTGTTTGCAAGTTAAAATCCGTATTTTTTGCTAGAAAATTACTTTGAGCCCCCAAACATTATATATATATATTTTTTAGCAGAGAATCTAGAGAATAAAATGGCGATTGTTGCAGTATTTTATATCACACGGTATTTGTGCAGCGCAACTTTGTGGGAAAAGGGACACTTTCATGGATTTTAAAAAAACTAAACAGTAAAGTTACCACAATTTTTTTGTATAATGTGAAAGATGATGTTACGCTGAGTAAATAGATACCAAACATGTCACGCTTTATAATTGCACGCACTCGTGGAATGGCGACAAACTACGGTACCTAAAAATCTCCATAGGCGACACTTTACATTTTTTTTACGGTTACCAGGTTAGAGTTACAGAGGAGGTCTAGTGCTAGAATTATTGCTCTCACTCTGACTTTCGTTGCGATACCTCACATGTGTGATTTGAACACCGTTTACATATGTGGGCGGATCTTCCGTATGCGTTTTCTTTGCTGCACCAGCTCACGGGGACGGGGGCGCTTTACAAAATGTTGTTTTTTTTTCTTATTTATTTTATTTATTTTTATATTAATAAATTGCATTTAAAAAAAAAAATTTTTTGATCACTTTTATTGCTGTCACAAGGAATGTAAACATCCCTTGTGACAGTAATAGGTGGTGACAGGTCCTCTTTATGGAGGGATCGGGGGTCTAAAAAACCCAAATCCCTCCTTTACACTTCAAAGTATTCAGATTGCCATTTTCGGCTATTCTGAATACTGTATATTTTTTTAAAACCGGCGCCATTGGCAGCCGAGTAAACGGGAAGTGATGTCATGACGTCGCTTCCATGTTTACAATTAGGAGGCTTCGTTCCAGTCTGTAACTAGCCGCCGGAGGCGGCGGATTGGTGATCTGGTCTCCCAGTGGATCAGGAGGCCCGTTGAGAGCGGCGGGAGGGGGGGGTGTCCCCTCCCGCTCCTCTGGCATAACAGCCGAGTGGCTTTTAGGCGCATCGGTTGTTATACATGGATAGCCGATCGCTGGCTCTAAAAAACAGTACTGGGATGAAGCCTGCAGCTGCGGGCATCATCCCGGTATAACCCCCGAAAGCCGAGGCCGCACATCTGCGTACGCTCGGCAGGAAGGGGTTAAGGACACCAATGGTAACAGCGAGGCGGGAGCCGATAGGAACACCGGGAGAAGAGGCCAGAGAGAGCGGAGAAGAACCAACCGGACGGCGGGAGAAGAGGAACTGGAGGGACCCCCGAAGTCGGAAGAAGACCCCCGGAGCTGTCTAATAAATTACTTTAAAAACCTGTGTAGTGTTTTTTTTATTGACACTTTTTCCCTAGGTGAATGGGTAGGGGTACCATGTACCCCATACTCATTCACATAAGATGGTGGGCCGGGATCTAGGGGCCCTCTTATTAAAGGGTAAGCCCTCCGCCCGCAGACCCCAACAAACAACGGCCAGGGTTGTCGGGAAGAGGTCCTTGTCCTCATCAACATAGGGACAAGGTGCTTTGTGGTGGGGGGGCCCCGCAGGCCGCCCCCCTCCCCCAAAGCACCCACCCCACCCCCCCATGTTGAGTGCATGCGGCCTGGTACGGTTCAGGAGGAGGGGAGCGCTCGCTCGTCCCCACCCCCTTTCCTGACCGGCCGGGCTGCATGCTCGGATTGGGGTCTGGTATGGATTTTGGGGAGGACCCCATGCCGTGTTTTCGGCAAAGGGGGTTCCCCTTAAAATTCATACTAGACCTAAGGGTCTGGGATGTCCCGCGACGGGGCTCGCAAGGGGTCAATCTCGCCGATTACAAGCGGTGAGATTGACTTCCTTTTCTAGTCCCGTCATACCCGAGTCACGTTCAAAATGAACGGATTTGTCCAGGTGTGGGCAAGTCCGTTCATCCTGAAAGTCTGCCGTAACTCTGGCGAAAGTCCATCGGGAAGACGGGCGGGAAGTCTGGTCGTGTGTACGCGGCATTACCTTTTCCATTCACTAGTCGTAGCTCAGTGTAGGGTAAAACATCAGACCACACCAGTCTTGGAGTACATCAGGAATAGCCTTTTATTTGAGAACTCACACAAATATATACAGCAGGGTGACAAACTGTAACCAGAAACCTAATTAACATGAGTTAATTATCTCATCCTTTAGAGCCGGTTCACACTAGAAGCGGCACAACTTGCAGGTCGCCTCACCGAGGCGACCTGCACACGACTGCCACGGCGACTTGCAAAACGACTTCTGTATAGAAGTCTATGCAAGTCGCCCCCAAAGTAGTACAGGAACCTTTTTTCTAAGTCGGGGCGACTTGCGTCGCTCCGATTAGAACGGTTCCATTGTACAGAACGGGAGGCGACTTGTCAGGCGGCTAGGTCACCTGACAAGTCGCCCCCGTGTGAACCGGCTCTTAGACAGTCTAAGTGACTAAGAGACATGACCTTTAGAACAGACTTGCCGTCTTTTTAGCTCAGAAGACACAATCAACATTATCAACACAGAACTCCTTCATACAATAGCAAGGTTAATTAGCACAAACAACAATGGGTGAAATACTCTTATGCCCCGTACACACGGTCGGATTTTCCGATGGAAAATGTCCGATCGGAGCGCGTTGTCGGAAAATCCGACCGTGTGTGGGCTCCATCGGACATTTTCCATTGGATTTTCCAACACACAAAGTTGGAGAGGAGGAGATAAAATTCCGATCGTGTGTACACAAATCCGGCGGACAAAGTGCCACGCATGCTCAGAATAAATAAAGAGATGAAAGCTATTGGCCACTGCCCCGTTTATAGTCCCGACGTACGTGTTTTACGTCACCGCGTTCAGAACGATCGGATTTTCCGACAACTTTGTGTGACCGTGTGTATGCAAGACAAGTTTGAGCCAACATCCGTCGGAAAAAATCCTAGGATTTTGTTGTCGGAATGTCCGAACAAAGTCCGACCGTGTGTACGCCCTATTAGAAGTAGACAACAGGAGACCCAGGGCTTTCCAGATCTCATTAATCGGTATTCCTTTCACATACATCTGCTATATGAGTCCCACACTGGCAGAGACCATCATGGCCTCCTTAATAATGTCCTTTTGCATTACATAACAGAATATCTTCCTAAATGCTTGCAGCTCCCTCAAATGCCAGGGCCCATAGTCGGTAGGCAGGAGGCTGGCATTCAGGCCCCTCCAAAAGCCTCTGTCCCGGCTAGGTCTGTCACACAAACTTCCTCTGGTGACGGCAAATTTCAAGGTACTTGTGCCGTCTGAGTGATCCCTTCTTTCAATCTGCCACTGTTCCTTATCTCAGTATTAATATGACAACTTTTAACCAGAGAAGATCAAAACTTTTATTTATTCTATCCCAAGGGATTGACCCTTTTAAACAGGTTTTGGAGCCTCACTGATAACGGGGTGAATGGCCACAGCTGTTCATTATATATTACCCAGAGCAACGTATGTGGAGTGCATATTCCCCTCGGATCCACCCGTGCTGCTGCTAGGTCCTATGGAGGACATAGAAGGGGGGTAGGGTGCCCACGTGTCCCGGACTGCCCGGGATTATCCTGTAATTCACATCTTTGTCCCTGGTCCCGGGCACCTTCATTCCGGGACAATACAGTGTCCCGGAATGAAACTGACAATCTGGGAACAGGGGCGGACCGAGCCGCTAAAGCGCTGGCTCTGGCTCCGCTTCCACCTACTCCTTATCACTGGTTGCTATAGCCGCCTGGCATCAGGCAACCAGTGACGGCACTGCTCAGCGTTGAAAGCGGAGGATTTCACTTCCTCCTCCGCGCTAGTGCTGCTGGTTCTTCCCCCTCTGCACTCGGCTCCAGTGACTGGCTTGCAGCTTGTGTGGGGTGTTTCTGTTCCCACACGCTGCCTGCGATTACAGTGAGTACGGCATCTCTCCCTTCCTCCCCCCTCCTGCCCACCTCACACTAACACACCCACTGAAGTCCCCTCCCCCTTTTCCTCGGCTCGGATGTCACAGACAGGAGAAGGAGGGGGAGGGGAATGAACACAGGACTCAACAGGACGGGACATGCTGATCTGAGGTTTGTACAGAGTATTAATGCTTGGCACTTGCAGGAGAAGGAGACACAGATACAGGGGGCAAGTTTGGGAAAACAAGAGAGTGTGGGCAGACACCAAGACTTTATAGGCACAATAAGAATAATAGATCATTAAAAATATTATTTTTATTTCAAAAATATTGTGTTAAAAAAGGGGGAGGGAAGACAAGACATAAAAGGTAGGTATAGCATACACAGTTAACAGATTATGCACTCCATACACAATAAGTAGGTTGGTATAGAAGGGACAACGGAACTACAGAACCAACAAGAGAAAGACACAACTTATTGATCTATATAGTTACAATACATATCGTTGAACCAAACGTTATGTGATGGTGGCAATCAGATTCTGTATAAGCTCATAAGCTCGACATGTTACGCGCTTTATGCGCTTCTTCAGGAGCACAGAGTAAGGAAACTGTAATGAATGATATAGTGTTGTCAGAATTTCCAAAACATTTTTATATGTATATATATATATATATATATATATATATATATATATATATATATATATATAAATCACATATGAGACAAAAGGTAATAAATGGAGGCTGTTTAAAAGAAACATCAGGGGAGCATCATTCCCGCAATAGTCAGGCGGAGAAAAGGCAATGTGGGGACGAATGTAACATGGTACAAATCTATAATAAGAAGATAAGGAGGGTAGGGAAATATGATATAGACTAGATAAAGGGTATGATAGGGGGGGGGGGGGGAAGGGGAGGAGGGGGGAGGGGAAGGGAAAAAAGGAGGGAAAAAAGATGGCAGGGGAAAGGGGGGGGGAAGGGAGGGAACAGGGGGAAGGGGTAGGGGGAAGGGAAAGGGGGAGAAGGAATGACAGTGGGGTGGGGGAGGGACAAAAAGGGGGGAGGGGAAGGGATAGAGAGGGGGGGAAAACGGGAGGGAGAGGGAAAACTAGGGGTGATAAGGAAAAAGAAAGAAGAAAGAGAGGGAAAGGGAGGGGGAGGGGGGGGGAAGGGTGGGGGGGGGAAAAGGGGGGGGGGGGCGGTTTTGTCAATTATCAGATAGTATGTAAATAGTATGTATTGTAATTCCCAGTATATCATATTAATTAGAGGTAGTCGACATATTAGGAGATATCTTATTTAGGTAGAAATGCACTTACCCTAGTCAATGTAGTGACTGTACTTTAAATAAGGGGGGGAGATAAAATATTAGATATTTATTGATATTAGACGTGGCACGTATGACCTATTCCATATCCGCATGACCACTATGTGATGATACGTTCATAATCTATTTAACAGGGGGCAAGTTGTCAAAAAATAATACTTGCAGTGATTTTGGGGGATAAGAGCATGCTGTATGTGCTAGGGGGCACTTTAGGAGGGGAGATATATTGTGCTGGGGGGGTCATATTTTTTATTTAACCCGCTTCCAGCACAATTTGTCTCCCCTCCTAAAGTGTGCCCCCTAGCACATACAGCATGCTCTTATCCCCCAAAATCACTGCAAGTATTCTTCTTTGACAACTTGCCCCCTTCCCCATCTTCAAAGACAAACTGGCTGCTATTGAGGGGACAATTGTACTGTCTGGAATCCTGGGAACGTTGCTAGAGATTCAGGGCAATTCTGAAGGAGGATGTAAGGAGGCACTAAGGGGGCACCCCGGAGGACATAAGGGGGCTCTGACTAAGTTAGTACTGCCAGAGTGCCCCATTACATCCCCCCTTACAACCTCCAGAGTGCCCCCTTACATCCTTCGGAGTGCCCCACCACCAAAGTGGTATAGCAGTGGCTGATAGACTATCAGGAGGTGATATTGCACTCCTCTTCCTCCTCTCTCCGCTAACTACCCCCCGCCATACACTCCACACTCCTCTCCTGTACATACTACTCACCTCCATACACTCCACACTCCTCTCCTGTACATATTACCCACCGCCATACATTCCGCACTCCTCTCCTGTACATATTACCCCCCCGCCATACACTCTGCATTCCCTATTTAACATTACCACATTCTGCACCATACAAGTCATCTCAGACTCTCTTTAAGAACACCCCCTTTAAGCCAATATTTAGTGCAATTTAAGAAATGTCCACTGTTCATTACAACACGCTTTGCGCACCATATTGTTGTTGTTCTTGATGCCTAGGGCCCACTTTTAATCTTGCACACAGGCCCACTGATTTTGTACGCCCCTGCCCCAAAAATCGGCAAAAAATTTTGTCAAAAATCATCTTTTTTTGGGGGGGGGGGGGGTGGGGTGTCCCTGAATGGCAGTTTGGAAATGTGGTCACCCTAAAGGGGGGTGGATACAGTAAGCTCTGCTTGACCATTGCCCTTTATTATGCACGTAGAGAAATCCTCCTAAGATGGAAATCAACAGATGCACCACCCCTCCCCCCCCACTCTTCCTGGGTTCAATCCGTTAACTCAGTTCTGCCCCCTATACAAAATGACATATGTGAGCAGACGATGTCCACACAATATTTCATGCCTGTTGGCATGTGTTTTGTTATGCTGATTTGTTCAACAAAAACGTTTCTGTTAAAAAAGAAAACCCTTCCAGGAGCAGCGCACACCACGGTCCTGAATCAGGTCTTCCCTCACAGTGTTCCCCGGAGCGGACTGCTACCCGGCATCCACAGGTAGATTTTCAGTAAAGGGGATAAAAGGTCCTTCTCCAGACCAGGACTTCAGGACGCCGCCCTTCAGCAAACGTCCATTAGAAACCTCCTCCGGGCCCTCGGCCTGGCTCCCACTGAGGCCCAGACTGCAATTTCTTGTCTCATTAGTAGACATGGGCAATCCGTTTTGTTCCGGATTAGTTTTTTTTAACGAATTTGAACAAATTCATTAATTCGGTAGCAACCTGTTTAACGTTTTTTTCCGAATATTCGTAAATTTTGAATATTCGGGATACGAAAACCCAAAAATCTGAAATAATAACTAACTAATAAATTATAGGTATTGGAATTTCCTTTCAAATTTGGTTGTTAGTGAACGTAACGAATACGAATTTATCCGAAGCTACGAATTATCCGAAATAAGGAATGCCGCATCTAAAAGAATGGAACGTAACAAATTAATAATAATATATAATAATAAAAACTTTTTATTATTATTAATTCATTCTGTTTCATTTGTTTAGATGCGACATTCCTTATTTCAGATAATTCGTAGCTTTGGATAAATTCGTTACTTTCACTAACAGCCGAATTTGAAAGGAAATTCCAATACCTAGAATTTGACAGTTCGGTATTATTAGTTAGTTATTATTTCGAATTTTCGGACTTTCGTTCTTTTGAATTTTTTTTTTTTTTTTTTAATTTTCGGATCTTCTTTCTTATTTTCGGATTTTCGAATTTAGGAATTTAAAAATTTTCGATTTTATGTAATTACGAAATTACAAATTTACGAATTTTCGAATTGCAATCATAGTGATTAACCCGAAAAACAAAAAAAAAACACACGAATGAAACGAAAGTGAACAAATTTTTCAGCAGTGCACATGTCTACCCATTAGCCATCCCACAGGGGCAACAGCCCCCGGAGAACTGGAACCTCTCTAAGGAGGAAAGAACACTCAGGCCTCCCAAACATTTATCACCTCTCCCAGCCACCTTCTGGACACCTCCTTCCAGGGATTGGCTGGAACATGATAAATATTCATGCTGGCTATTTGTCCCCCTGCCCTTTATTCTGGAAGCTTCTTCCAGAAGCAGGTGAGAGAAATCAAACCCATAGCTCGGGAAACCCTGACCAGACAAAAATAATCAATTGCTGCACCACTGATTACAGCGAGGCCAAAAAACTCAAATCAAAAGAGAAGCACCTCTAACACTGAAAACTGAGCGATCAAACATCGCTGATCACTCGGTTCTCACAGCTCCCTAAGCAGAGAGCCGGTGATTGCCAGTCACCGCTCTCTGCTCTGCCCCCCCCCTCCCCCACACTGGGCTGTGGAGGGGGCGGGAGCAGCCGGCTCAGGCTCTTAGCGGCTCCATGAGTGGATGAGCTCTGTGATGTGATGTGATGACCCGCCCAGTTGTGTGATAATGGCGAATGAACATTCACTATTCTCACACTGATCCTCCTCCCGGCCAATCAGGAAGCGGGTCGTGGTGCAGAGGAGGAGATGCCCGCCTGTCGTCCATCGCAGCGCTGCCCGCCCGGAACCTAGATAGGGTAAGTGCTGGTTAACTGACCGTGAGACCCCCGGGGGGGAGGGGGGTGACCCGACTCGAGCAGGGAGGTGGCACCGGCCGACTGGGTGGGGGGTGGTTGATTGCCCCCCCTCAAAAAACATAAACATCAATCTGCCACTGATCACTGTATTAGTGTCACTGATGATGTCACTGTCCGTCAGTTCCCACCCAGTGTTAGTGCCAGATTGTCCACCGCACTATCACAGCCCCACTACAAGTCACTGATCCCCACCATTACTAGTATAAAAAAAAAATCATAAAATAAATATTTCAGTATAAATACCATAGATTGTAGACTCTTCACACAAACCAATCAATAAACACTTATTGGGATTTTTTTTTTAACAAAGATATGTAGCAAAATACATTTTGGCCAAAACTTATGAAGAAATTCGATTTTTTTAAGTTTTTTATTAGATATTTTTTATAGCGGAAAATACAAAATGTTTTTTTGTTCAAAATGTTTAATCTTTATTTGTTTATGTAGTAAAAAACACAAAGGTGATTAAACACCACCAAAAAAAAAAAAAAGCTCTATTTGTGCGGAAAAAAAAATGATACAAAACTCATTTGGGTACAATGTCACATGACCGCGCAATTGTCTGTTAAAGTATCGCAGTGCTGAGAAGCAAAAAAAATGGCCTGGTCATGAAGAGGGGTAAAATCTACCGGATACATAAAAAAAAATGCAGAAAATATTTTACTGTTAATTCTTCTCAGCAGACGCTCCTAGACGGCAGATTTATTAAACTTCTAATATCTCTATCAGAACGATCGCCGTCATTTATAGGAGAAGATTACCAGAGAGAGATCTGTCCCCCCCTCCCCCACATATCATTATAAATGATAAGGATGATATAATGTGTCCAAATACAGAACAGGAAGTGATTGGAAGACGCGATCATCTCAGCGCACATCTGACTCCGCCCACCAATCTCCATTCATCGGAGAGGGGGAGGGGAGAGCCGATTCCAGAATATTCACTCGATTCCCTTCGCTCTCAGCTCATCCCGCACACGGGTCAGATAATCCGGATCCGGGTAACCGAAACTACCGGAGGAAAATAATCAATACTCATCAATTACCTTCTCTGTGTGTATATATATATATATATATATATATACCCTCCCCCCTCTGTATATACATATACCCCCTCCCCCATATATAACACACATACACCCACCCTCTGTATATACATACACCCCCCTCTCTCTATATACATACACCCCCCTCTGTATATACATACACCCCCCTCCCCCATATATAACACATACACCCCCCTCCCCCATATATAACAAACACATACACCCCCCTCTGTATATACATACACCCTCCCCCCTCTCTCTATACATACACCCCCCTCCCCCATATATAACACACATATACATACACACACTCCCTGTATATAACATGTATACCCCCCACCCTGTATACAACACATATACCCCCTGTAGACAGGTGCAGTCAGCTACCTTACCACTAGGTGGCTCTGTTTCAGAATAGCAGTTAGAGCAGACTGTGTCATCAGGTGTTAGGCCCCTCTTAGGTAGCGCCCCTCTGCATTGATATCAGGGATGAGTTGGCACTCATATATGTCAGTTAGGGAGGGGACACTTTTTGGGGCCCCTATGTGGATGTAATCATTACATGTAGGTCCTGGATAGGGCGGGAGGCCTGAGAGGAGTAGACCCGCACCTGAGAGCAGCTGGCTGTAGACAATCTGTCACTCATGGTGGGGGATGGGGGGGGGGGGTAGGGCTCATTGTAAAAGGCCTTCAAGGCCAGGCCAAGAGTTTGCTGAGTGAGGCTGCTTCCCTGGAGGGTCCCGGGAGAGGTGAACCTATAGAGGAGGTGACCACAGAGAGCCCAGTCCTGTGAGTACTGTAAGGGAGATGGCTGATGAGGTGCTGCACATGCTTTCACTTGTGACTACTGCAGACCGTCCACTAAATGTGATTGGCTGTGTAATGTCAAGTGACTCCAATACCTCGATGTGACGTGACTGTAATGCCATTTCCTGAGTACCATCTGTAAAGTGCAACAATTTTTCTTCTAGACATTCCGGGGGATATGAAGGTCTATGGCCGGGAATATGGTGGGGGAGGGTTCGGCCTCAGCAGCAGGGACAGTAGTGGGGGTAACAACCGGGGCTCTTGGTGCCAAATACAGCCAACTATGAAGCCCCTCTTACACACCCCCTCTATATATAAAACACACATACACCCCCCTCTGTATATAACACATACATCACACCCCCCCAGGCATGTACTGGCCATCGGCACTCCTGGGAGTTTCCCGGTGGGCTGATGGCTCAGTGGGCCAGTCAGGTGCAGTCCTGGAGCCGCTCCTCTCTGACAGTGAGTGATCACTTCCATCACTTGCTGGAGAGAGCATTAGGCTTTCTGCTCCCTCCAGCCTGCAGGGGGAGATAGACAGCCGGCAGACTTTCCTTGCTCTCTCCCCTTATCACTTGTTATCACATGACTGGAGAGAGGAATGAGAAGCTGCCTACAAAACTGTGAGTACATGTGGGAGGGGGAGGAGAGGGAAGACACTCTGATGTGAAGGGGGCTGCTGGTGGGGCTCTTTGATGTAAGGGGGGTTCTGATGGGGACACACTGATGTGAAGGGGGGTGCTGATGGGGACTCTGGTGTGAAGGTGGCTGCTGGTAGGGACTTTGGTGTGAAGGGGGCTGCTGGTGGGGCTCTTGTGTGAAGGGGCTGCTGGTGGGGACTCTGATGTGAAGGGGGCTGGTGGGGACTCTGATGTAAAGGGGCCGCTCATGGGGACTCTCTGATGTGAAGGGGGCTGCTGATGGGGACTCTGATGTGAAGGGGGCTGCTGGTGGGGACTCTGATGTGAAGGGGGCTGCTGATGGGGACTCTGAAGTGAAGGGGGCTGCTGATGGGGACTCTGATGTGAAGGGGGCTGCTGGTGGGGACTCTGATGTGAAGGGGGCTGCTGATGGGGACTCTGAAGTGAAGGGGGCTGCTGATGGGGACTCTGAAGTGAAGGGGGCTGCTGATGGGGACTCTGATGTGAAGGGGGCTGCTGGTGGGGACTCTGATGTGAAGGGGGCTGCTGGTGGGGACTCTGATGTGAAGGGGGCTGCTGATGGGGACTCTGAAGTGAAGGGGGCTGCTGATGGGGACTCTGATGTGAAGGGGGCTGCTGGTGGGGACTCTCTGATGGGGACACACTGATGTGAAGGGAGCTGCTGATTGGGACTCTCTGTTGTAAGGGGGACGCTGTTGGGGACACTCAGAATTAAAGTGGGCCGGTCATGATGACGTCCAGGGCCAAATTTTTGTCCCAGTCCAGCCCTGCACCCCCCCCCCCCCCCGTATTTAACACACATACACCCGCCTATGTATATAACACACATACACAGGGCTGATGCTACCACTAGGCAAACTAGGCAGCCGCCTAGGGCGCCCTGCTGCCTAGGGTGCCCGGCCACTGGTTTTCCTACTCTCTTCTCTCTGCAGCAAGCAACTAAGTCTCAGCATCAGCAGGCAGCCTCCACTCTGTTCGCACATAGTGTCAGAGGTGCAGTGGTGGCAAAGGACTGTGTCTGCAAGCAAGCAAACATTCATTGATGGGCACTGGTGAGGCTGCATTGATGGGCGCTGGTGAGGCTGCATTTGATGGGCACTGGTAGGCTGCATTTGATGGGTGCTGGTGAGGCTGCATATGATGGGTGCTGGTGAGGCTGAATTTGATGGGCACTGGTGAGGCTGCATTTGATGGACACTGGTGAGGCTGCATTTGATGGGCACTGGTAGGCTGCATTTGATGGGCACTGGTGAGGCTGCATTTGATGGGCACTGGTGAGGCTGCATTTGATGGGCACTGGTAGGCTGCATTTGATGGGTGCTGGTGAGGCTGCATTTGATGGGCACTGGTAGGCTGCATTTGATGGGCACTGGTGAGGCTGCATTTGATGGGCGCTGGTAGGCTGCATTGATGGGTGCTGGTAAGGCTGCATTTGATGGGCGCTGGTAGGCTGCATTGATGGGCGCTGGTGAGGCTGCATTTGATGGGTGCTGGTGAGGCTGAATTTGATGGGCGCTTGTGGGCTGCATTTGATGGGCGCTTCATTAAAAAGGTGGGGTTTACATGGGCAGGGAAAAGGGGGCGGAGTCAGGAGTAGAGCCAAGGGGGCGGCAAAATTAGGTTTCGCCTAGGGTATCAAAAATCCTTGCACCAGCCCTGCACATACATCTCCCCCCCCCCATATTTAACACGCATACACCCCCCTCTATACATAAAACACATACACCCTCCTATGTATATGGTATATATTATTCTTACCTCTGTGGTCCCCCGTGGGTATTGGTTTTATGGTGGACATCATTCCAGGTGACGGTGTCGGTGGCGCCGGTTGTGCGAGAATCTCCCACAGTGAAGATCAGTCTCTGATCGAAGGCTCTCTCCAGCAGACGGAGGATGTCTCTCCCCTCCTTGTTATCCGGTAAATAGGCCCGACGTCTGGTACCTGAGAAAGATCTTCCAGGACGAGGATGGTTCTCCTGGATAATGAGATAATGGGAGTCATGAGAAGGGAGGAGGGGGTGCTGCACACCTCCTGTATTCAGACATCAGCCTGTGTACAATCCAAACAATAATATCCCAGGAGGGGATGAGAACCGGAGATATTCCGGATGTTGGTGGTACAAAAGGCCGTACAGCCAGAGAGGAGGACTCTGAATAATTACATCTGATGATAAAGATTACATTGTAACAAAATGAATATAAAATATTCTGAGATTTCCTGCAGAATGTTCACCATTGCCATACACAGATTTTACTTTCTAATTATCAGAAAAGAGTGGAAAGTGTCCATTTGGCTTTGAGCGCTGGGTGTCTAAGGGGCATCTGAGGGGCATTTGAGGCCATCTGAGGGGAGTCTGAGGGGCATCTGAGGGGCGTCTGATGGGGATCTGAGGCCGTCTGAGGGGAGTCTGGGGGGCGTCTGAGGGGCATCTGTGGGGCGTCTGTGGGGCGTCTGTGGGGCGTCTGAGTGGCATCTGAGGCCCTCTGAGGGGAGTCTGGGGGGCATCTGAGTGGCGTCTGAGGGGCATCTGAGGCCATCTGAGGGGAGTCTGGGGGGCGTCTGAGGGGAGTCTGGGGGGCGTCTGAGGGGCATCTGAGGGGTGTCTGAGGGGAGTCTGGGGGGCATCTGAGGGGCGTCTGAGGCCATCTGAGGGGAGTCTGGGGGGCGTCTGAGGGGAGTCTGGGGGCCGTCTGAGGGGCATCTGAGGGGTGTCTGAGGGGAGTCTGGGGGGCGTCTGAGGGGCATCTGAGGGGCGTTCAGACTGTAGGAATAATATAATACGCTGTATCTCCATGTCCAGGTCCTGACACCCATGGAAGATGCCGAGATTACTGTCACCCCACCTTCCTATGAACAATATAACAATGAATAGATATCGATAACATTCACAATGTGAAGTCCCTTCTCCCCCGGGGGGGACACAGAAGACCCTCATCTCCGCACACACGGATAACGCACCGCACTCACTGATATAAATAGGAAGCTTGAACCTCCAAGGTAAAGGCTGACCAAACACATTACCATCAGATTGGTCCATTTTCTGGTAGACATATAAAACGAAATTTTGATACTAGGGGATTTTTTAGGTGCAAATAGAAATAGTATCATAACTCTCGGTTAAATAAATAAAATATCACAATTTTATTAGTATAAAACATATATTAAAACCAACATAATAAAATCGACACACATACATCTATCATGGTCACTTTGTGTGTCATATTTTCATAACAGAGGCAATGTTGTTCCCGACGTGCTTCGCCTGGATGGACTTCTTCAGGGATTTGCTGCTAAAAGAGTTCAAGCTGTGTACAGAATATACAGACCAATAGTTAATAATAAGGGCTCACGCACACGGGGAGTTAGAAAAAAACAGCTGCAAAGCCAATACCAACGCCAGGAAAAAGCAGCTGTAAAAACATTTAGTAGCTTCTTGCATTGAACGTTTTGCCACGCTAGCTTTTAGCTGTGTTTCTTTGCCTCTATTCAAAATTAATGGTTCCCTTTGAGAGCCCATTGATTTGAATAGAAGTTGCACCACAAGTCGGATCATGATGATTCGACTTATGCCCCGTACACACGGTCGGACTTTGTTCGGACATTCCGACAACAAAATCCTAGGATTTTTTCAGACGGATGTTGGCTCAAACTTGTCTTGCATACACACGGTCACACAAAGTTGTCGGAAAATCCAATCATTCTGAACGCGGTGACGTAAAACACGTACGTCGGGACTATAAACGGGGCAGTGGCCAATAGCTTTCATCTCTTTATTTATTCTGAGCATGCGTGGCACGGAAAATTTTATATCCTGCTCTCAAACTTTGTGTGTCGGAAAATCCGATGGAAAATGTCCGATGGAGCCTACACACGGTCGGAATTTCCGACAACACGCTCCGATCGGACATTTTCCATCGGAAAATCCGACCGAGTGTGTACGGGGCATTACAGTACGACTTGTGCGCTGAGAATCTTGAAGCGGAACCCCACGCAAAAAGGGCAAAAAAACGGAGCGGGGTCCCCCCAAAGTCCATACCAGACCCTTATCCATGCATGCAGCCCGGCAGGTCAGGAAAGGGGGGGGAGGAGCGAGCCCCCCCCTCCTGGACCATACCAGGCCATAGGCCCTCGACATGGGGGGGTGGGTGCTTTGGAGCAGGGGGGGGCCTGCACCCCACCCCCCACCCCAAAGCACCCTATCCCCATGCCAGGGTTGTCAGGAAGAGTCCATTGTCCATATCAACCACTGGCCAGGGTTGTCGGTAAGAGGCCCTTGTCCGTATCAACATGGGGACAGGGTGCTTTGGGGTGGGGGCGCTCGCTAGGCTAACATGGAGGGGCGTTTAGAAGCAGTTAAAAAAAAGTCAGACTCCCCTAACAGCAGCTGTAAAAACGTCCTGTGTGCATGAGCCCTAAACAGTGTAAATACAATAAAAATGATTATTAGTACCTATATAATAGCCAGATCAAGCTTACCCAACCATTCATGGGACCTCTTCAAACCAAAAGACCAATTGACCAACTAGTCAAAAAAATGTTATAATAAGTATTATGAAACCCAGGTGGTATCAGGTGAGAGTTGTCTAGTGGCCGCAGGTCCCATGAATAGCAGCAGGTTTGAAGAGGTCACGTGAATGGTTGGGTAAGCTTGATCTGGCTATTGTCATAGGTATTAATAATTATTTTTATTGTATTTTCACAGCTTGTACAGCTGGGTGAAACATGTCGGGAAAAAACAACATTGCCACTGTTAAGATATGACACACATGGAGACCATGATAGATGTAGTGTTGATATTATTATGTGGAATACAATGACACATGTTTGAGAACCGGTCAACCACCATAAGGATAACTGTGTTGCCCTGGGAGTTGGGTAACTCCACAAGGAAATTCATAGACAGATGGGTCCAGGGCCTCTCTCCATTGGGTATGGGTTGTAGGAGGCCCACTGGAATGTGTCGTGGAGTCTTACTCTGAGCACACATGGAACAGGCAGCTATGAAGGCAGTTACATCAGCACGTAGACTAGGGCACCAGAATTCTTGGGAAATGGCCAAAAGAGTTGATTCTTCCCAGGGTGGCCAGCTGCCTTGGGAGAATGGTAAGTCTGGAGCACGGCAGTATGGAGAATCTCTGGGACAAAGCAGCAGTCACAAGGTTTCTCAGGAGGAGCATGGACCTGAGCAGCAAGAATTTTGTCACCCAAAGGAGAAGTGAGACTGGTGCGAACCGTAGCCAAAATACGATCAGGAGGAATCCCAGGAACCAGAACCGACTCCAACTTGGAAGTGGAGAAAAATTGTTGTGACAAGGCGTCAGTCCTTACATTCTTAATACCGGGTAAGAATGAGACAATGTAATTGAAACTTGAGAAAAAAAGAGCCCGTCACGCCCTTCTGGGAGAGAGGCGTTTAGCCTCAGACAAGAATGTGAGATTCTTATGGTCAGTTGGAATGAGAACTGACACAGTGGTACCTTCGAAGAGATGTTTCCATTCTTTCAGAGCTAAAATGATCGGCAACAGCTCTCTGTCCCCAATCTCGTAATTGCACTCCTCAGGTGACAATTTCTTGGAAAAGTAGCCACAAGGATGCATAGCGCTCTCAGAGGTAGGACGTTGAGACAGAAGGGCGCCAAACACCAGTCTCAGAAGCATCAACGTCAAGGATAAAAGGTAACGTAGGATCAGGATGTGCCAACACAGGAGCAGAAACAAAGGCAGCCTTGAGACTCTCAAAGCCCTTAATGGACTCTGGAAACCAACTCTGTGGGTTCCTGTCCTTTCTGGTCATAACAGTCAGGAGCTTGACCAGAGACGAGAAGTTACGAATAAACTTCCGATAATAGTTGGCAAAGCCCAGGAAACACTGCAGAGGACGTAAACCCACGGGACAGGGCCACTGTAGGACTGTCGAAAGTTTCTCTGGGTCCATCGCAAAACCAGCAGTGGAAATGACATGGGACTCACACTTCTCCAGTTTACAATAGAGATTGTTCTCTCTTAGTTTCTGAAGCACACGACAGACATCTGTGTGGTGGCTCTCCAGGGACTTGGAAAATATGAGGATATCATCGAGATAAACCACCACACATAACTGCAACAAATCTTGGAGGACATCGTTAATAAATTCCTGGAAAACTGCCGGGGCGTTACAAAGGCCAAAAGGCATAATGGCCTGTTCTGGTATTAAATGCAGTTTTCCACTCGTCGCCCTCCTTAATCCTCACCAGATTGTATGCCGCTCTCAAATCAAGCTTCGTAAAAACCGTTGCTCCCTTGAGGCGGTCAAATAACGCCTTAATCAACGGAATTAGATAGGCATTCTTAATCGTGAAACGATTGAGACTCCTATAATCAATACAAGGTCTCAGTTCATCACTCTTCTTCTTCACAAAGAAGAAACCAGCACCAGCAGGAGTCGAGGATTTGCGGATGAAACCTTGAGAAAGTGCGTCTGCAACATACTCCTCCATGGCCTTATCCGCCAAGACCGACAAAGGGTAAACCCGGCCACGAGGGGGTATGGCACCAGGTTGAAGGTCAATTGCGCAATCATACGGCCAGTGTGGAGGCAAAGTACCGGGCTTGACCTTTGTCAAAGACATTGCTAAAATCGCGGTACTCCTCCGGCAGGGAAGAGAGTGAGGAGGTGCACAGGACCTTGGCTACGTTCTGGAAGCATGTCTCACTGCATTGTGGTGACCAGGAGGGAACCTCATCACGGAGCCAAGACTAGGACAAGACTTCAAAAAGCGACCTGCCTGACCACAATAAAGGCACAATCTCTGCCAGGGTTCTCTCATCTGCAGAGAGATGCATGAAGCCCAAGTACATGGGTTCATCTTCTCAGACCGACTCGGTACCAGAAGGCATGGGAGGTGAGGGAGGCACAGGTGGGACTGCAAAGCTCGGAGACAAACGTACAGAAGGCTTCTGCAAGCGCTCCCTAAAAGAGAGTCTTTCTCTGAGTCTGGAGTCAATGACGATGGCAAACGAAATCAAGCTCTCCAGCTCAGTGGGTATATCTCGGGCTGCTATCTCATCCTTGATGGTATCTGAGAGACCATGAGCAAAAGAAGCCATGAGGGCCTCATTGTTCCACGCAACCTCTGCTGCCAGAGTACGGAATTCAATGGCATAATCGGCAACAGTTCTCGTACTCTGTTTGATGGACATGAGGCACTTGGCAGCAGAAGCGGAGCGTGCAGGAACGTCAAATACCCCTTTAAAAGAAGCCACAAACTCAGGGTAACTCAAGACAACAGGCTTTTGCGCCTCCCATAGAGGGTTTGCCCAGGCCAAGGCTCTCTCAGAAAGCAAAGAAATCACGAAACCTACTTTGCTTCTGTCCGTAGGAAAAGCCTGGGGCAGCATCTTAAAGTATATCTCAACCTGGTTGAGAAACCCTCTGCATTGGACTGTATCGCCCCCAAATCGCTGGGGAAGTGGGGCGGAACCAGACATACCTCTTATAGAGGTAATACTCGAGGCTGGTGCCTGCACAGAGACTGGAGCAGCAGCAGGGACAGCCTGCAACATAGGTTGTACTGGGGCGGCCATAGTGGAAGATTCCAGGTGAGCCGTGCGACTCAGGAGCGTTTGTAACGCCATGGCGAACTGATCCATGCAGTGATCCAGTTCATCCAATCTGGAAAAAATATTACCAACAAGTGAATTGACTGCATCTTCTGAATTCATGGCCTTCGCCTACTGTCAGAAACCATGAAATCAGGGCAAGACAGAAGTACAGTTAAATCACACTTGTTTACTAATAAAAGTAAAAAGAACAAACGTAATCAAAACATAGCCAAAGTTCAGTAACCGGAACTGATAGTCAGCCAAGCCAGAAGTCAGGGATCAACGTAGTGAAACAGCAAGCAGGATCTGGAGCCAGAAGGGATGTCAGCAAAGCAAATCTTTAAACAGGAATGCAGGAGATCGTCTCTAGAGTTGTGACCAAGGCGAAGGCAGAGATCCTCTGGACTGGACAGCTTACGTAGGCAGGACTGACGAGCAGGATATCATCAACAGCTGAGTAACTGTGTAGACATGGGAGCTGGCAATTAGCCGACAGCTGAGCGGCCAGCTCAGAGAAGGAAGGGCTGAGCCCAGCCCTGACAGAAACATTTCTTTGGTTCTATCCCCACATCTTGTCTGTGTATGATGCTTGGGGTAAGAAGGGCTGGTGTTAGCACTTGGCCTGCTGGAACGATTTGGAGGGCAGGAGGCACTGTTTTTGGCAGAAGCATCTAATCGGGGTGCCTGTCACATTGCTAAAACGTTTGCTACAACTGCATGTGTTGCACAAGGTTGCAGGGCGGTTATAGCCCCACTCAATTGAATAGGTCAGTTTCAGGTGGCACTGCTGCTGAACATGGCAGGGCCCTGGTTTCATTCCTGGCATGGCCCCATGTGTACCCCCTCATCTGCTGCCTTTGCAGCTTAGTGGGGAGCAGCAAAACCCATATGTGTGCCAACAGGCAGAATTAAAATGAAAAATTTGCTCAAAACATTATAGTTTGATTGAGGACTGAATACTATTTATTGAACATTTCTAACTTAAGCTTTCATTTGGCACACAGTTACATTGGTGGTTTTGTTCCCCTTTTAAAGTAATCATTTTATTTCCCATACAGGTTTAAGTACAGGTCACTCTACTGCCCCCCATATACAGCACTTGCCTTTCCTTCCATCTCCCACTGTTATGTTCAGCTGCTGAGAGAGAGCACAGATGTGTAAGCTCCAACTTATCTGAGCTTACACAGGGCTGAGGACTCACTCCCAACCCCTATGTGGGAGTGCTGGGCCAATTACAATGCACCAGAGCTGTCACATGGGGGGAGTGGGTCACATGCTTATCCATGCTTGTAAATTTTTTCGGCTCATGCAGCTGGAGAGTGAAGGGAAGGTGAGTACTTACTGCTGGGGGGTGTCACTGCTGAGGACATATCAGGAAAATCCAACCCTGTCACTGCTGAGGACATCTCAAGAGGATCCAACCCTGTCACTGCTGAGGACATCTCAGGAGAATCCAACCCTGCCAGGACATCTCAGGAGAATTATATCTGCCATTAATTCTGAGGTCTGCACTCACCTTCTGGATGCCCCCTGGGATGTTATAGTAGATCTCAATGGTTCCACATCCAGGATATCCCGGTAAGGAGTTTCTGTGTCTTGTCTCACTCATAGTTCCATCAGGCTGGTTTCCTCTGACTGTCCCATAGGAGACTCCACATATTGGACACACAGGTTTATGGGCCATGGCTTGCTTAAGACAGTCCTTACAGTATGCATGCTTACACTTCTCTAATATCACCTTATCTTCTATCTCAGACAGACAGATAGGACACAAGTCTGGCTCATCTTCTTTCTGTGCAGCAGCTGAGGAACTGCTGGTGTCCAACGGATCGCCTGAGGTAGCTCTTGTCTGACCTCTTCCTGGATTCTGGCTGCCATTGAGTTTCTCAACAGCAAAAGCGACATGGACTGGATGGCCGATGAGGAGCACAGTGCCTTTGGAATATTGCATCACAATGTTTATTCCTGACATCATCAGCTGTTTCTGTAGAGTACCAACTCTTTCCTCCTTGAATTTTGGCTCCACACGGATTTCTTTTCTTTCAATATTAAAGAAAGTTTTCTGCAGAAGAGTGATGAAGCTGTGCGAAGCGTGAGGTGAAAGATCAAGGGAGGCATTCATAGTTCTGAAGGTGACAAGTGAGCTGCCAGTTTTCCTACGTTCTTCCATCTTCACATTGTACTTCTTCTCAATGTCAGAGATCTGCCTGTGCTTTAATTTCCTCAAAATATCCATGTGTCTGGTATCTACTGGGATCTCCGTCTTCATGTCATCACTTGGGGAAATTCTGATAGTCAACTGCTGCATCTTCAGTCTCTCTTCATTTTGGGACAACGGCCGGATCCTGGCAAGATCTTTACTTCCAATATCCTGAACTTTTACAGGCATGGTGAATTCTATGATATGATCCCTTCTTCCCAGAACTCTTCTCTGATCTGTGTGAAGGAAAAATAATCGGAGAAGAACATAACCAGTTAAAAGTCCCCCAATGACAGGAGATAAGCAGGCTGTTCTACCATCCCATTATTAAACACTTCTCCACTGACCACCCCCCCCCCCCCCCTCAATGTATCATCATAGTTCTCCACTGACCCCTCAATGTATCATCATAGTTCTCCACTGACCCCCAATGTATCATCATAGTTCTCCACTGACTCCCAATGTATCATCATAGTTCTCCACTGACTCCCAATGTATCATCATAGTTCTCCACTGACCCCCAATATGTCATCATAGTTCTCCACTGACCCCCAATATGTCATCATAGTTCTCCACTGACCCCCAATGTATCATCATAGTTCTCCACTGACCCCCCAATGTATCATCATAGTTCTCCACTGACTCCCAATGTATCATCATAGTTCTCCACTGACCCCCAATATATCATCATAGTTCTCCACTGACCCCCAATATATCATCATAGTTCTCCACTGACCCCCAATGTATCATCATAGTTCTCCACTGACCCCCCAATGTATCATCATAGTTCTCCACTGACCCCCCAATGTATCATCACAGTTCTCCACTGACCCCCCAATGTATCATCATAGTTCTCCACTGACCCCCCAATGTATCATCATAGTTCTCCACTGACCCCCCAATGTATCATCACAGTTCTCCACTGACCCCCCAATGTATCATCATAGTTCTCCACTGACCCCCAATATATCATCATAGTTCTCCACTGACCCCCCAATGTATCATCAGAGTTCTCCACTGACCCCCCAATGTATCATCAGAATTCTCCACTGACCCCCCAATGTATCATCACAGTTCTCCACTGACCCCCCAATGTATCATCATAGTTCTCCACTGACCCCCCAATGTATCATCATAGTTCTCCACTGACACCCCAATGTATCATCATAGTTCTCCACTGACCCCCCAATGTATCATCAGAGTTCTCCGCTGACCCTTAATGTATCATCACAGTTCTCCACTGACCCCCCAATTTATCATCACAGTTCTCCACTGACCCCCCAATGTATCATCACAGTTCTCCACTGACCCCCCAATTTATCATCATAGTTCCCCACTGACCCCCAATGTATCATCATAGTTCTCCACTGACCCCCAATGTATCATCACAGTTCTCCACTGACCCCCAATGTATCATCATAGTTCTCCACTGACCCCCAATGTATCATCATAGTTCTCCACTGACCCCCAATGTTTCATCATAGTTCTCCACTGACCCCCAATATATCATTATAGTTCTCCACTGACCCCCAATGTATCATCATAGTTCTCCACTGACCCCCCAATGTATCATCATAGTTCTCCACTGACCCCCCCAATGTATCATCATAGTTCTCCACTGATCCCCAATGTATCACCATAGTTCTCCACTGACCCCCAATGTATCATCACAGTTCTCCACTGACCCCCAATGTATCATCATAGTTCTCCACTGACCCCCAATGTATCATCATAGTTCTCCACTGACCCCCAATGTATCATCATAGTTCTCCACTGACCCCCAATGTATCATCATAGTTCTCCACTGACCCCCCAATGTATCATCATAGTTCTCCACTGACCCCCAATGTTTCATCATAGTTCTCCACTGACCCCCAATATATCATTATAGTTCTCCACTGACCCCCAATGTATCATCATAGTTCTCCACTGACCCCCAATGTATCCTCATAGTTCTCCACTGACCCCCCAATTTATCATCATAGTTCTCTACTGACCCCCCAATATATCATCATAGTTCTCCACTGATCTCCAATGTATCATCATAGTTCTCCACTGACCCCCCAATGTATCATCATAGTTCTCCACTGACCCCCCAATGTATCATCATAGTTCTCCACTGACCCCCCAATTTATCATCATAGTTCTCCACTGACCCCCCAATATATCATCATAGTTCTCCACTGACCCCCAATGTATCATCATAGTTCTCCACTGACCCCCCAATGTATCATCATAGTTCTCCACTGACCCCCAATGTATCAGAACACTCCTCCACTTGTAGATTCCCCTAACAGTTCCCAGCTGGGGTTCAGTGAAACCTTAACCTCGGATAACCTCGGAACTGAACTATGATTCAGTCCTGGCGCTCTGTGCAGGCCCCTACATCGGCCACACATATGCACAATGGTGAGTTCTAGACCCTCATTACTCCACCCACATATCCACATCCATGACAACCTCCCACATGCCTGGAACACACTCCAGGGAGAGAGAGGATTCTACAAGTTTGGGAAAGCCAGTGAAAGTCAGCGGAGAGAGTGCCATCTCCCATAGCAATGAGTGAGATTGTGTTCTGAGAGACCAAAGCTTTGATGGAGGTGTGGCCTAGCGATCCCAGGTACATCTGTCTTTCTGCCTTCCAATAGGGAAGCTCCTATATAAAAAGCCAGCCAGGACCTTGCTTGGAGTGTGAACAATGGGGGCATGGTGTGGAAGCCTGCCCTGTGCTGTGGGGTGCCACTGGAGAGAACGTTGTTGGGTGTAATTCTATATCCAGAAGCCCAGTTCCTTGGGTACAAGTGTCTGCTGTTGCCCATGAAACAGTGAGTTCTGGTTGTGCCTGCAGAGTGTGCTGAAGAGCATGTGAGGTCTGTTGCTTTTTTTTATGGCTGCTGGTTGCACCGGTAAAAGGACAGATCAGTGTCAGTGGTAGGAAATGATAAAGATCCGAGGCACTGGAACATGTGGTGGGTGAGAAAAAGTTAGTGAGTTTCTTGGTGGGGCAGCCCATACATTACAGAGGCTGACAATAACTGTTTGCTGTAAAGTAGGACTGACCCCAGTTGTAAGGCCAGCAACTATGTTGGGAGGGATGTGCCCCTGTACAACGTGCTGTACACTGGGGAGGAAAGAGTTAAAGCTGAAGGTGCAAGCATGTTAATGTACTGTTTATAGCTGCAGGGCTTGTGAATGAACTATGAGAGTGCTCATCAACGCCCCCACAGTACATGGAGAACTGCAAGCTGTCAGACGCAATGGCTGATGGCAGTTGTAGTTTGTGCATTCACTTGAAACTGAGCCCCGCAGGGCCACAATACTTGCAAATAGTGACAGCGGGCACAGGGAGGAGGTCCCCCCTTCACTGTCACAGAGAAGGGGGGCTGCAGCTGCTAGGACGACAGCAGGCTGTGACGAAACGCACCGGGAGGAGCGATATGCTGACGTCACCACTCTGTTTACGATCCCGGAAAGACAGGGCGTGTTATGCAAGCTGGCCGACTCTTAGAATTTTGGCATATTTATGCTTGTTTTTTTTGTAAGTGCAATACTGTTTATCTATTAAAGTTATATTGGGTTTTACACTATGGTGAGTATTTCTCTTTCTGGGGTTCTGTGAGTACACCATCCGAGGGAGGATCCCGGTCCTTTTGAGCCCTGTGGAAGGTCATGATCTCCTGCTCTGCTGTGTGTCAGGATGTCCTATCCGATTTGAGCTGCCATGCGCTTGCCTTTTCTAAGGATAAGGGCCCTGGTTGGGTATTAGCCATAAGCGATTCAGCTTTTGCAAGCTGGTCAGTGTAAAATTTATGTGGTGGAGGTCACACTTTGTGTTGCGGTGTGAGATATCACTATCCCTTGAAGTGACATATCTCTTACATTTTTTGCATGCGCTAGTGGTGTGACATCTATCCATGGTTATCTATCAAGGATATTGTTTCTTCTAAATTGCTGGGGGAGCACATTGCAGGGGCTTCTATCCTTAAGTGATTCTTTCTACAAGTGATATGCACTTCAATCTCTGCTTCAAGTTCTGCCTCACCTGAATATTCCTTCTCTGTCTCTTTATAGGTATGTGTCAGCTAAACCACATCTTCCACCGTTAAATGAAATTGGGATCTGCTTGCTGTCTCTGTGTGTGTGTCTTGGTATGTGGCCTTCTCTATATGTTGCCCTGTGTGCATAACCATGACGTTGTTTTTTGTTGCTCTGGACTATCTTACCTAAGTTTTATGTGTTGATCTTATCTCGGCCTCTGGCTAGTCTGTCATTAGAAGTAAAAGGTCCACTTTGATTGTTAGGCATTCTTATATTCACTCCTGATTGATTAACGAACTTCCACCCCACCCTCATAACAGTATAAATTTGAGCATCCTTAAGGGGTCAGCACATTGCTGGGGGAGCACATTGCAGGGGCTTCTATCCCTAAGGCATCTATCTCTAAGTGATTCTTTCTACAAGTGATATGCACTTCAATCTCTGCACTTCAGTGATTGAACGAAGCAAACAAATATAGCAAACTGCACTGGAAAGCACCTAACAGACTGCAGGTGATCCCGTCTCTCTATTAAGCTCTCCTTCCACTCTGTAACATGTGCTCTCTACCACTGCTTCTGACACTCCTGTCCTCTCTCCTCAAACTCTCTTACCTTCACCCCCCCTCTCCACCCGCCTGCTTATACATATCACCCCCTTCTGTCTTCTCCCTACTACTGCTCCTACCAACTCTTGCTCATTCTACATCCATATACTGATAAAACCTCCAGTATTCTGAGACATGTACCTTCACATAAATCACATTCCCACATTACCTCCCTCACCCTCACTCCCTTCTCCTAACCTCTGGTGACATATCCCCAAACCCTGGGCCACCATCATCTGTCTTTGCCCAACGCTCCCATTCCCCTACACCCTCTGGCAGGAGCCGCAACCCACAGAACTTGGTCTCTATTCCTCTTTCCAAAACCAGCCCCCCCCTTTTCCTGTGCCCTGTGGAACGCACGTTCTGTCTGTAACAAACTCACCGCCCTTCACAACCTCTTTATCACAAATTCCTTTAACCTACTTGCCATTACTGAAACCTGGCTTTATGAATCAGATACTGCTTCTCCTGCTTCCCTCTCCCATGGGGGCCTTCTCTGGACTTACTCCCCCAGACCAAGTGGACGGAAGGGAGGTGGAGTGGGAATCCTTCTAGCCCCATGCAGCACCTATCAGGTAATTCACCCACCTCCCTCTCTGACACTCTCCTCTTTTGAGGCACATTGCATTTGTCTATTCTCTCCCATTTCTCTAAGAATTGCTGTCATCTACCGGCCCCCTGGACCGGTATCAGCCTTTCTTGATGACTTCTCTGCCTGGCTACCCTACTTTCTCTCTTCTGAAATCCCCACAATTATTCTCGGTGACTTCAACATCCCTGTTAACACTAACACTACTATTACTTCTAAACTTCTCAGTCTAACCTCATCGATTGACCGGAAGCAATGGATACAGGCTCCTACCCACTCCAACGGCAACACCCTTGACCTTGTCTTCTATCTGTGCACTCCTTTCCAACAATCCTCTCCCACTCTCTGATCACCACCTTATTAGTTTTGCTCTCTCCCTGTCTTCTACCTCCTCTCCCTCCAACTGCCTAACAGTTACACGAATAAAACTTCGCCACCTCAACCCTTCTTTTCTCTACTCTGCTACTGATCACCTCTATGACAAAATCTCACCTCTGTCCTACCCCAACCTAGCTACTTTCATCTACAACAGCTTACTGTCTTCCTCCCTAGACAAGCTTGCCCCCCTCACTACACGCAGAATTAGGCCCCGACTGCTACAACCCTGGCAAACAGATGACACCAGAAGTCTCAGAAAACGTAGCCGCGCTCTTGAGCGCCTGTGGCATAAGACTAAGATCCAGGAAGACTTCACACAATATAAATCTGCCCTCCTAAAATACTATTCCTGCCTTCACACTGCCAAACAGACCTACTTTATCACACTCATTAACACCTTCTCATCCAGTCCACGTCAAATCTTCTCTACCTTCAACACTCTACTCTGTCCTCCACTGCCTCCACCCACCAACTCACTCACTGCCCAGGAGATCGCCAATCACTTCAAAACTGTCACGTACCTGGTAGGTTGTGAGCCTGAAGTGCAGAGAAAGACCTCCCTTACAGCTCCCATTCCCATTCCCCTGGAATTGAAACAGAGGGCCAGGAGTGAAGAGTGGTATGGGTGCCTGGCAGGATCAACAGTTGTCGGAAGTTCAGTAGTGTTGGCACCCTCTGGAATCAGGAACCTGAAGAGAAGACTGAAGACAGAGACTGGAATGCAGATAGGACCAGGAACCCAACAGGTGAGCAAGCCGGATAGTGGAGCGCTGGACTGGAACCAGGAACAACAGCAGGTAGTAGACTGGAACGCTGGACTGGAACCAGGAACAAGCAGTAGGTAACAGACTGGAACGCTGGACTGGAACCAGGAACAACAGCAGGTAATAGCCTGGAACGCTGTACTGGAACCAGGAACAAGCAGTAGGTAGCAGACTGGAAGCCGGTATACACAGCGGAAGGTCAACAAGCCGGTGGTCAGTAGCGGTCGGACAGCAGAGGTATGAGGGGTAATGCAGAGGGATGTTCAGGCAAGCCAAGAGGGTCTGGTGCAGGTGGATAGCAGGATGGTCAAACAGGAAGCCGGGTCAGATAACAGGATACACAGATCAGATCAGGTAACACTCACAGAACGCTGTAGAGCAGACAGCGGGGATGGAGTGTGACAGACCGGTTTAAATAGCCCGCCTGACACCAGCGGGAGTGTGCGCGCGCGTGCCCGTGCGTGACCGCACCCGTGAACGCGCGCGCATGCGCAGTGGAACCCGTGGCCGTGTTCCCGTGCGCCTGGATCGCTGGTTATTGGCAGGATCTTAATGACATTGCCCCCCCCAAGGGGCAGCCTCCGGATGCCCCTTTGAGAAAATTTCTCTGGGTGGGATCTTTTAAAGGTTCGTAACAGATCTTCAGCATGAATATTATCTTCTGGTTCCCAAGAATTCTCCTCTGGGCCAAACCCCTTCCACTTTATCAAAAATTGATTCTGGTTACCTCTTTTCCTATGGTCCATGATAGCCTCCACCTCGAATTCCTCTTCCCCATCTACCAGGATTGGATCAGGAGGATCCGTACTTCGACCTGGAAATGGGTTGGCAATAGATGGTTTGAGCAGAGACACATGAAAAACTGGATGTACCTTAAGTGAATCCGGGAGTTCAAGTTCGTATGCAACTTCATTAATTCTCCGCTTAACAGAGAACGGTCCAAGAAACTTGGGACCCAAATTCTTGGAAGGGCAAGCCAACCTGAGGTTTACTGTGGACAACCATACCTGATCCCCAGGTGCAAGTAAAAGCTCACCTCGCCTTTTCTTATCGAAGGTTGCTTTATTATACTCCTGGGTCCTGGTCATGGTGTCCTGTAAGACTTGGTTGTTGGAGGTAAAGAAATCCAATCTCTCCTGGACTGCAGGTACTGTGCATTCTGGAAGAGAGTTAGGTAAAAATGAAGGGTGGAAACCATAATTCGCAAAAAAAGGAGTCTGTTTGATAGCGGAATGAATAGAATTGTTATAAGCGAATTCGGCCAATGGTAAAACAGAAATCCAATCATCTTGGGCAAAAGAAGAAAAACAGCGCAAATATTGTTCAAGGGTCTGGTTTGTTCTTTCTGTTTGCCCATTAGTCTGGGGGTGATAAGCCGATGAAAATGAGAGTTCAATGTCCAAGGTTTTACACAAAGCCCTCCAGAATCGAGAGGTAAATTGTACCCCTCGATCTGAAACAATATTAACTGGTACCCCATGGAGCCTGATGACCTCTTTAATAAATGCTTGTGCTGTTTCTGTAGCCGAAGGGGTGCCCTTCATTGGGACAAAGTGAGCCATCTTCGACAACCGGTCCACTATGACAAAGATTGAGGTGAAGCCCCCAGCCGGGGGTAATTCTACAATAAAGTCTATAGAGAGCATCTTCCAGGGCCTATCTGGGACAGGCAAGGGTTTTAGTAGACCCCATGCCTTTGTTTTGTGCCCTTTGTTCCTAATGCAGGTGGTACAGGACTCTGTGTAGCTGAGGCCACCAGAAGGCACGCTGTACCAAATCAGTGGTCTTAGCTACGCCAAAATGCCCAGCCAGCGCATGATCGTGACAGAGCTCTAGTACTGCAACTCGTAGTGTTTCAAGTATAAAGATCCTACTCTCATGCCACAGTAACCCATCCTTAACCTGGTTTTAATGGAAGATTCCAATCCTGCGGAAGCCTGTTTAATCTGGGAAAGCAGGTTTCCCTGAAGTAAAAGAAAATTCCCCGGGGACAGAATGGTGTCTGGAGGGGAAATCTCTTGGGATTTGTGAAATATCCTAGATAGGGCGTCAGGTTTGGTATTTTTGGAACCAGGGCGGTAAGTGACATGAAAGGAGAACCTGGAGAAAAAGAGAGCCCACCTGGCTTGACGTGGTTTCAACCTTTTTGCAGATCTCAAATACTCCAGGTTCTTATGATCTGTAAAAATTAAGACTGGATGAGCGGCACCCTCCAACAGATAGCGCCACTCCTCCAATGCTGACTTGATTGCCAACAACTCTCTGTCACCTACATCATAATTTCTCTCTGCCGTGGATAATTTACGAGAAAAGAAGGCCACAGGGTGCAGCAGGGCCTTAGTTCCCTGTCTTTGGGACAGCACTGCCCCTACTGCAATTTCAGATGCGTCCACTTCTAGTATAAATGGCAGAGAGGAATCTGGATGCTTTAGTACAGAGGCGGAGGTGAAAAGGCCCTTGAGAGTCTCAAAAGCCTTTTGAGCCTCAGCTGACCAATGGAAGCGTGTACCTTGTTTGGTTAGTTGTGTGATGGGTGTAATGATGGCTGAGAACCCTTTAATAAATTTACGGTAAAAATTAGCGAATCCAATGAATCGCTGGATTCCTTTCTTGTCTGTCGGGACTGGCCAATCTAGGACTGCAGTGACCTTCTGGGGGTCCATTTTAATGCCCTTACTGGAAATGACTAACCCCAAAAATGGAATACTTTCCTGTTCAAATTCACATTTTTCAGCCTTTGCATATAGACCGTGTTGTCGAAGTCGGCCCAACACACTTCTGACGTGCCTGCGATGGGATTCAAGGGAACAAGAAAAAATCAATATGTCATCTAAATAGACGATGACAAACAGGTCTAGAAAGTCACGTAACACATCATTAATAAAGTATTGAAATGTAGCAGGGGCATTGCACAGGCCGAAAGGCATCACGAGGTACTCAAAATGTCCATAGCGGGTACGAAAGGCAGTCTTCCATTCGTCTCCATCCCTAATACGAACTAAATTGTAGGCCCCGCGAAGATCAAGTTTGGTGAATATGGTGGCCGTCCCCAGTCTTTGGAACAGCTCTGGTACTAGGGGGAGAGGGTACCGATTCTTCACAGTGATTTTATTTAGTTTGCGGTAATCCACACAAGGCCTGAGGGTTTTATCTTTTTTCTGCACAAAGAAGATGCCTGCACCTGCGGGGGACATGGATGGACGAATGAAGCCTCTTTTAAGGTTTTCATCAATGTATTCTTTCAATGCCCCTTGTTCCACTTCTTTTAAGGGAAAGATTCTTCCAAAAGGAATTTCAGCACCAGGAAGTAATTCAATGGAACAGTCATAGGCCCGGTGAGGGGGTAACACCTCTGCCTTCTGCTTGCTAAATACGTCCAAAAAGTCATGATAGGCAGAAGGAATGGACGGATGTAGACTAGGATCTGTATCTAGGCACAGCAAAGTAGGGTTCTCTTGGGTATTCTGAGTCCTGCAGAACTGTTGGCAATAAGGAGAGGGAAAGGTAACCTCACCCGTGATCCAATTAATGTCCGGATTGTGAGCCTGTAACCATGGCATGCCGAGAATTATGGGAAACAGGGGTGAAGCGATAATGTCCAGGCGTAGCTGTTCCTGATGGGCGTTGGAAATGGAAACGGGTATTGGGATAGTCTCTTGAGTAACAGGTCCAGACTTGATAGCGGTTCCATCAGCTAGATGGATAGAGAGTCCATGGGCTTTAGGCGACAAAGGTATTTGGTGTTGGGTGGCAAAGAGAGAATCCATGAAACAGCTGCAAGCTCCTGAGTCAATAATGGCGGTTATTTATAGGGTCTTTCCTGGAAGCTGTAGCAGAAGAGGAAGAGCAAAGTGAGTGGTATTTTTAACCAGAGGTGTAACATAGTCAGTAGATAGAGATAAGCACTTACGGAGTTTAAGGGGACAGTTCCTGACATAGTGCCCAGGTTGCCCGCAATACAGGCACAAATTATTTGCTCGACGACGTTGTCGTTCCTCTTGGGTGAGCGAAGGCCGCAGGACTCCCAATTGCATCGGCTCAGGTAAGTTAAACGTGGAGGTAGGTGGTGTTGGTGATGAGTGATGGGAAACCTTAGGGGTAACCCAAGTTGGACGAGAAGACCCCATAGCTCTCTCGGACCTACGCTCTCATAGGCGTCAATCGAGCTGGATGGCTAGATCGATTAAAGCATTTAAAGTCTGTGGTGTACCCACCCTGGCCAATTCATCCTTCAGAGAATCAGAAAGTCCCAACCGAAACTGAAACATTCCAATTAGTGTCCGCACTCCACTTCCTGAATTCAGTCACATAGTCCTCTGCAGCCCTGCGACCCTGTTGAAGGGTGTGCAGAGCCGTCTCCGCGGTTATGGACAGCTGGGGGTCATCATACAACTGACCCAATGCGTCAAAGAAGGTGGAGAGATTGGTCAGGGATATGTCCTTTTGCTCTAAGAGGCGATGGGCCCAGGTTTGGGGGTCACCAGAGAGTAGAGAAATTACGTATACCACCTTTGTAGCCTCCAGGGAAAAGGTACGTGGCTGAAGAGCAAAAAATAATTCACAGGAGTTGCGGAAGGCCCTGAACTTATGGCGATTTCCGGAGAAACGTTCAGGTGTAGGAACCTTAGGTTCTGGAGGGAGCATTACCACTGTTGAGGAAGGCCCGACTGAAGGAGCAGGAGCAGAGGGAGCCCCCTGGACCCCAATGGGATTAGACAGGGTTAACACTGGTTCCTCCAGCCTGGTGTATCCTTGCTGTAGGTTCTTGACTGCTTCAGTCAATCCTGCCAGGTGTGCACAGAGTTCCTCCATGGGAGACGTTCCCTGCTCAGGCTCAGACATGGCTGTCTGCTACTGTCACGTACCTGGTAGGTTGTGAGCCTGAAGTGCAGGGAAAGACCTCCCTTACAGCTCCCACTCCCGTTCCCCTGGAATGGAAACAGAGGGCCAGGAGTGAAGAGTGGTATGGGTGCCTGGCAGGATCAACAGTCGTCGGAAGTTCAGTAGTGTTGGCACCCTCTGGAATCAGGAACCTGAAGAGAAGACTGAAGACAGAGACTGGAATGCAGATAGGACCAGGAACCCAACAGGTGAGCAAGCCGGATAGTGGAGCGCTGGACTGGAACCAGGAACAACAGCAGGTAGGAGCCTGGAACGCTGGGCTGGAACCAGGAACAAGCAGCAGGTAGTAGACTGGAACGCTGGACTGGAACCAGGAACAAGCAGTAGGAAGCAGACTGGAACGCTGGACTGGAACCAGGAACAACAGCAGGTAATAGCCTGGAACGCTGGACTGGAACCAGGAACAAGCAGTAGGAAGCAGACTGGAACGCTGGACTGGAACCAGGAACAACAGCAGGTAATAGCCTGGGACACTGGACTGGAACCAGGAACAAGCAGTAGGTAGCAGACTGGAACGCTGGACTGGAACCAGGAACAAGCAGTAGGTAGCAGACTGGAATGCTGGACTGGAACCAGGAACAACAGCAGGTAATAGCCTGGAACGCTGGACTGGAACCAGAAACAAGCAGTAGGTAGCAGACTGGAAGCCGGTATACACAGCGGAAGGTCAACAAGCCGGTGGTCGGTAGCGGTCGGACAGCAGAGGTACCAGGGGTAATGCAGAGGGATGGTCAGGCAAGCCAAGAGGGTCTGGTGCAGGCAGATAGCAGGATGGTCAAACAGGAAGCCGGGTCAGATAACAGGATACACAGATCAGATCAGGTAACTCACACAGAACGCTGTAGAGCAGACAGCGGGGATGGAGTGTGACAGACCGGTTTAAATAGCCCGCCTGACACCAGCGGGAGTGCGCGCGCGTGCCCGTGTGTGACCGCACCCGTGAATGCGCGCGCATGCGCAGTGGAACCCGCGGCCGCGTTACGGTGCGCCTGGATCGCTGGTTACTGGCAGGATCTTCATGACAAAAACTAAGATTGATACAATTCATGAGGAGATCGCCACTGCGCAAAAACCTCCCCCATGCAACACCCCATGTCCACAGATACAATCATTACTTCCCTCATTCAACCCTGCTACTACTACTGAGGTTGCTAAACTTTTATCTAGCACTTGCCCCCTGGATCCTGTTCCCTCGCAAATGCTACGCTCACCCTCTGACTCGATTCTACGCTCTCTAACTCACATTTTCAACCTCTCCCTCTCTTGTGGCATCTTCCCAAACTCTCTAAAACATGCGCTAGTCACCCCCATACATAAAAAGCCCTCACTGGACCCCACCAATCTCAACAACTTACGTCCCATCTCCTTACTCTCCTTCTCCTCCAAACTTCTTGAAAGATTGGTCTACAACCGACTAAGCGACCATCTGACCATGAATAAACTTCTTGATCCCCTTCAGTCCGGATTTCGCCCTCAACACTCCACGGAAACTGCTCTCCTTAAACTCTCAAATGACCTACTAATGGCTAAAGCCAATGGACACTATTCTGTACTACTTCTCCTGGATCTCTCTGCTGCCTTTGACACAGTGGACCACCCCCTCCTCCTCCTCAAAAAACTCCAATCTTCGCTGGTTCTCATCCTACCTATCCCATCGCTCCTTCAGTGTCACTTACAACTCTACTTCCTCCTCTCCTCTTCCTTTCTCCGTTGGGGTCCCCCAAGGTTCTGTCCTTGGACCTCTCCTTTTCTCAATCTACACCACCTCCTTGGGTCAGTTGATTGCCTCCCACGGCTTTAAATATCATCTCTACGCTGATGACACCCAAATCTATCTGTCCACCCCCCAGCTCTCTCCATCGGTCTCCTCACGCATTACCAACTTACTAGCAGACATATCAGCCTGGATGTCACATCACTTCCTCAAACTCAACCTATCCAAAACTGAGCTCATGATATTTCCTCCCTCAGGTGCCACTTCCCCTGCTTTCTCTGTCAATATCAACGGCTCAACTATCAACCCATCTCCACACACCAAGGTCCTAGGTGTAATCCTGGACTCTGAACTAACCTTTCCACCCCACATTCTATCACTATCCAAAGCTTGCCGCCTCAATCTCCGCAACATCTCCAAGATACACCCCTTCCAAACCAATGTCACCACAAAGCTTCTAATCCACTGCCTGGTCATCTCCCGCCTCGACTACTGCAACTCCCTCCTCATTGGTTTACCTCTAAATAGGCTCCTCCCCAATTCAGTCCATCATGAACGCTGCTGCCAGGCTCATCCACCTCACAAACCGCTCAGCGTCTGCTATACCCCTCTGCCAATCCCTCCATTGGCTGCCACTCAGTCACCGAATTAAATTCAAGATACTAACTATAACTTACAAAGCCATCCACAACCTGGCCCCAGCTACATCTCTAACCTAGTCACAAAATACCAACCTAATCGTTCTCTTCACTCCTCCCAAGACCTCCTGCTCTCAAACTCCCTTGTCGCCTCATCCCATGCTCGCCTTCAGGACTTCTCCAGAGCCTCCCCCATCCTCTGGAATGCTCTACCCCAATCCGTCCGATTTTCTCCTACTTTATCCACTTTCAGACGATCCCTGAAAACTCATCTCTTCAGAGAAGCCTATCTGGCCCCCACCTAACAACTGTACATTTATCTTCTCAATCAGCCCATCATCCACAGTTATTACTTCTTGTATCTCTTGACCTTCCCTCTTAGATTGTAAGCTCTAAGGAGCAGGGCCGTCTGATTCCTACTGTATTAAAGTGTATTGTATTTGTACTGTCTACCCTCAAGTTGTAAAGCGCTACGTAAACTGTTGGCACTATATAAATCCTGTATAATAATAATAATACATTTGTTTTCCATTATTGGGATCTACCTTTGTCATCATTTTTGATTTTCATATTGTTTCATACAAATGAAGTTCTTGTTTAGTGCAGCCTCATTTAGTAATCTACAGTGTCTTGAAAAAGTATTCATACCCCTTGAAATTTTCCACATTTTCTTATGTTACAACCAAAAACATAAATGTATTTTATTGGGATTTTATGTGATAGACCAACACAAAGTGTCACATAATTGTGAAGTGGAAGGAAAATGATACAAATAAATATGTGAAAAGTGTGGGGGGGACATTTGTATTCAGCCCCCTTTACTCTGATACCCCTAACTAAAATCTAGTGGAACCAATTGCCTTCAGAAGTCACCTAATTAGTAAATAGAGTCCCCCTGTGTGTCATTTAATCTCAGTATAAATACAGCTGTTCTGTGAAGCCCTCAGAGGTTTGTTAGAGAACCTTAGTGAACAAACAGCATCATGAAGGCCAAGGAACACACCAGACAGGTGAGGGATAAAGTTGTGGAGAAGTATAAAGCAGGGTTAGGTTAAGGAATCTCCCAAGCTTTGAACATCTCACGGAGCTCTGTTCAATCCATCATCGGAAAATGGAAAGAGTATGGCACAACTGCAAACCTACCAGGACATGGCCGTCCACCTAAACTGACCGGCCGGGCAAGGAGAGCATTCATCAGAGAAGAGCCAGGAGGTCCATGGTAACTCTGGAGGAGCTGCAGAGATCCACAGCTCAGGTGGGAGAATCTGTCCACAGGACAACTATTAGTCGTGTTCTCCACAAATCTGCCCTTTATGGAAGAGTGACAAGAAGAAAGACATTGGTGAAAGAAAGTCATAAGAAGTCCTGTTTGTAGTTTGTGAGAAGCCATGTGAAGGACACAGCAAACATGTGGAAGAAGGTGATCTGGTCAGAGGAGACCAAAATTCAACTTTATGGCCTAAAAGTAAAACGCTATGTGTGGGGAAAACTAACACTGCACATCACCCTGAACACACCATCCCCACCGTGAAACATGGTGGTGGCAGCATCATGTGGTGGGGATGCTTTTCTTCAGCAGGGACAGGGAAGCTGGTCAGAGTTGATGGGAAGATGGATGGAGACAAATACAGGACAATCTTAGAAGAAAACCTGTTAGAGTCTACAAAAGACTTGAGACTGGGGCGGAGGTTCACCTTCCAGCAGGACAACGACCCGAAACATCCAGCCAGAGCTACAATGGAATGGTTTAGATCAAAGCAGATTCATGTGTTAGAATGGCCCAGTCACAGTCCAGACCTAAATCACATTGAGAATCTGTGGCAAGACTCGAAAATTGCTGTTCACAGATGCTCTCCATCCAATCTGAGATATTTTACAAAGAAGAATGGGCAAAAATGTCCCTCTCTAGATGTGCAAAGCTGGTAGAGACATCCCCAAAAAGACTTGTAGAGAAAGGGGGTTCTACAAAGTATTGACTCGGGGGGGCGCCATACAAATGCCCCCCCCCCCCACACACTTTTCACATATTTATTTGTATCATTTATCATTTTCCTTCCACTTCACAATTATGTGCCACTTTGTGTTGGTCTATCACATAAAATCCCAATAAAATACATTTTATGTTTTTGGTTGTAATATGACAAAATGTGGGAAATTTCAAGGGGTATGAATACTTTTTCAAGGCACTGTATGTTCACTCAATAAGGACTTTAAAAAAAAAAAAATTATTATTAATTATTATGTTTAGTTTGCTCTAGTATATAATAATTTATATTTGTGTGAGAGCGCAGCTCTATTTACCACCAGATAATGGGACTCACCATCCTGATTCTGGAAGATGGTGCAGTATGTCTGTCCATCCACCCTGGTCACATCGCACTCTCCTCCGCCAGACTTAGATCTGGATCCAAAATATTTCTTTAGCTTTACCGATAAATCTCTCTCTGAAGGTGAAGTTCTCACCAGGATGGGGTGTCCCCTGTCCATCAATTTCTCCCCTCTAACCTGAGCAAGATGTCCCTCCTCCCCAATATCATATCCTGGAGTCCTCAATGTAACCGTCTGTCCAGCCCTCTGCCTCCCCACCGTCTGTCCAGCCCTCTGCCCCTCCTCCGTCTGTCCATCCCTCTGCCCCCCCACCTTCTGTCCATCCCTCTGCCTCCCCACCGTCTGTCCAGTCCTCTGCCCCCCCACTATCTGTCCAACCCTCTGTCCCCCCACCACCTGTCCAGTCCTCTGCCCCCCCACTGTCTGTCCAGTCCTCTGACCCCCCATCGTCTGTCCATCCCTCTGCCCCCCCATCGTCTGTCCATCCTTCTGCCCCCCCACTATCTGTCGAGCCCTCTGCCCCCCCACTGTCTGTTTAGTCCTCTGCCCGTCCACTGTCTGTCCAGTCCTCTGCCCCCCCACTGTCTGTCTATCCCTCTGCCCCCCCACCATCTGTCCATCCCTCTGCCCCCCCACTGTCTGTCCATCCCTCTGCCCCCCCACCATCTGTCCATCCCTCTGCCTCCCCACTGTCTGTCCATCCCTAGAACCCTTCACTGTCTGTCCATCGCTCTGCCTCCCTGCTGTCTGTCCATCCCTATGACCACCCACTAACTGTCCATCTCTCTCCACAAACGAAGGTGCAGGCATAACCCCAATTTGGAGGTGTCTCACACCTCTCTTACTAGACATTAGATCTAACCCCCCCCGCCCACGCACAGACTATTTCTAAAACTGTTTCTTCTGCTACACAAAATATATGTCGTTGTTCCCCCTGCCAGGCTGCCCTCCTCTCTGTGCCAGGCTGTCCTCCTCTCTTTGCCAGGCTGTCCTCCCCTATATCCTCTCTGTGCCAGCCTGCCCTCCTCTCTATCCTCCCTGTGCCAGGCTGTCCTCCTCTCTGTGCCAGGATGCCCTCCTCTCTGCCAGGCTGCCCTCCTCTCTGTCCTCTCTGTGCCAGGCTGCCCTCCTCTCTGTCCTCTCTGTGCCAGGCTGTCCTCCTCTCTATTCTCTCTGTACCAGGCTCTCCTCTCTATCCTCTCTGTGCCAGGCTGTCCTCCTCTCTATCCTTTCTGTGCCATGCTGCCCTCCTCTCTGCCAGGCTGCCCTCCTCTCTATCCTCTCAGTGCCAGGTTGCCCTCTTTTCTATCCTCTCTGTACCAGGCTCTCCTCTCTATGCCAGGCTGTCCTCCTCTCTGTGCCAGGCTGCCCTCCTCTCTATCCTCCCTGTGCCAGCCTGCCCTCCTGTCTATCCTCTCTGTGCCAGGCTGTACTCCTCTCTATCCTCTATGCCAGGCTGTCCTTCTCTCTATCCTCTCTGTGCCAGGCTGCCCTCCTCTCTATCCTCTAAGCCAGGCTGTCCTCCTCTCTATCCTCTCTGTGCCAGGCTGCCCTCCTCTCTATCCTCTATGCCAGGCTGTCCTCCTCTCTATCCTCTCTGTGCCAGCCTGCCTTCCTGTCTATCCTCTCTGTGCCAGGCTGTCCTCCTCTCTATCCTCTCTGTACCAGGCTGTCCTCCTCTCTATCCTCTCTGTGCCAGGCTGTCCTCCTCTCTATGCCAGGCTGTCCTCCTCTCTATGCAAGGCTGTCCTCCTCTCTATCCTCTCTGTGCCAGGCTGTCCTCCTCTCTATCCTCTCTGTGCCAGGCTGTCCTCCTCTCTATCCTCTCTGTGCCAGGCTGCCCTCCTCTCTATCCTCTATGCCAGGCTGTCCTCCTCTCTATCCTCTCTGTGCCAGCCTGCCCTCCTGTCTATCCTCTCTGTGCCAGGCTGTCCTCCTCTCTATCCTCTATGCCAGGCTGCCCTCCTCTCTATGCCAGGCTGCCCTCCTCTCTATCCTCTCTGTGCCAGGCTGCCCTCCTCTCTATCCTCTCTATGCCAGGCTGCCCTCCTCTCTATCCTCTCTGTGCCAGGCTGTCCTCCTCTCTATCCTCTCTGTGCCAGGCTGTCCTCCTCTCTATCCTCTCTGTGCCAGGCTGTCCTCCTCTCTGTCGGTGTGACTTTACTTTCTATTTCCAGTAAAGGGAGGGGTTGGAGGAGGAGAACAGAAACAGAAAGTAAATTCCTCCTCTAAGTCCCGAGTCACCCGAACTTCCTGCACACCCGGATCACCCGGCCTGAGCACGGTGAGTGACCCTTTTCCCCCATCCCACCCTAAAATCTCCCTGATTATCACCCCCCAGGGTGTACCAAACCCCTGAACCCTCCAGGGATCTCCGGGTGTCTCTCTGATACATTCTATTACTTTGTATATAATACAGGAAATGTTGTGTTGTTGTTTTTGTTTCTAAAAGTTTAATAATATTTATATATAAACATCCCAGAGAAGAATTCCTATTATTATTATTATTATTATTATTATTGGGAGGGGGAAGAGGGGGGATAGGGGGGGCTCTGTAATAGGTCTGTATACATCAAAGTAAAACTAAAGGCAAAACTTTCTTTTTAGTTTATGTTTCATTTTTTGGTGTGTGGGAATTCACAGGAGAGCGTGCGTCTTCCAGCACCGCACAGGAGAGCATGCGTCTTCAGCACCGCACAGGAGAGCATGCGTCTTCCGCACCGCACAGGAGAGCATGCGTCTTCAGCACCGCACAGGAGAGCATGCGTCTTCAGCACCGCACAGGAGAGCATGCGTCTTCAGCACCGCACAGGAGAGCATGCGTCTTCAGCACCGCACAGGAGAGCATGCGTCTTCAGCACCGCACAGGAGAGCATGCGTCTTCCTGCACCGCACAGACATGCGCCGGGCTCTGCGGACACATGCCAGTCCATTCACTTCGTATTATCCCCACACATATAGCAAGCACAGTGCATTCACAGCCACTAGAACGCATAATACTGCAGCACTGTGCGATTTGTTGCGTCATATTTAAAAATCATTCCTGCGGTACTTTTTGTGTTTTTTTTATTGGGATGTTCTACATGTGCTCTGCAGGAACACGCAGAACATTTCATCTCAGACACACCCTGTCAGGTTTGTTTGTTTCTTATCTGTGAGCCCATCGGGGAGATGTCCCTTCACTTCCTGTCCCAGAGCCAAAGCAGGAAGTGAGGGAAATCCCTACAAAGTGAGGGGAATCACCAGAACTAGTGTCCCCATTGGAAGATTTCCCCTCTATTCCTGTCCTGGTGACAACCAATTCTCTTTCACTCTCAGTGATAACAGTAAACGGGACAAATAGGGAGGAAATTTCCCTAACGGGGCAGAGAGTACTAAAATGTATGCACAGTACTACTTCTCTTGTCCTGTATGTCGGGTGTAATTCTCGGTATCTGTTCTTATTCTGTATGTATGGACTCTGCACAGTACCACTTCTCTTGTCCTGTATGTCGGGTGTAATTCTCGGTATCTGTTCGTATTCTGTATGTATGGACAGTGGTACTGTGGGGGAGGGGGTGCCAACCAATCAGGGGGGATGATGACATTCAGGCAGGTTTTCTGATCTATGTGATCGATCGTTCCTCCCAGGGATCTTCACCCAATCAAACCAGAAATGTCCAGGTGGGGCGGTCCTCCTGTCAGTGGGAATCCCAAGGAAAGACACAGAGTGATAAATATCTGGTATCTAATCCCCGGGTGTCCAACATACAGCATGAGGGTCACCTATGGCTCTATGGTACCTCTAATGTGTGAGCCTTGGGTCTCAGCACTAGGAGCATTGATTGGTAAAGGGGTGTAATAATAATGATCTCTGGGAGTCTCGTGTAACATGTCCCCAATCTCCAACTGTCCTCCAAATTATATCTCCAGTTTCCAACCAGTGCAGTGTCTCTGACCATCTCTTTGGGGGTGTCTGTAGCCTCTGACCAGCTCTTGAATGGAAGGATAGAAGAATGGGTTGGATGGGATGGCATGGAACGATGGGATGGGATTGGATGGATGGAAGGATGGAGAGGTAAATGGATCAGATGTTAATAGTTGTGATGCCCTCACAATCCAGACCAGGATCCTATGTAAACGTTCAGCACTTCTTATTAGTTCAGGTATGTCCCAGGTGTGGCCTTCCTTCCCATCATCCTCCACCCCCCTCTTAGTTCAATTAAGTCCCAGGTGTGGCCTCCCTTCCCATCTTTCTCCACACCTCTCTTAGTTCAGGTAAGTCCCAGGTGTGGCCTACCTTCCCATCATTCTCCACCCCTCTCTTAGTTCAGGTAAGTCCCAGGTTGGGCTTCTCCTCCCATCATTCTTCACCCCTCTCTTAGCTCAGGTAAGTCCCAGGTGTGGCCTCCCTTCCCATCTTTCTCCACACCTCTCTTAGTTCAGGTAAGTCCCAGGTGTGGCCTACCTTCCCATCATTCTCCACCCCTCTCTTAGTTCAGGTAAGTCCCAGGTTGGGCTTCTCCTCCCATCATTCTTCACCCCTCTCTTAGTTCAGGTAAGTCCCAGGTGTGACTTCTCTCCCCATTATTCTTCATCCCTCTCTTAGTTCAGGTAAGTTCCAAGTGTGGCTTCCCTTCCATCATCCTCCACCCCCTCTTAGTTCAGGTAAGTCTCAGGTGTGGCCTCCCTTCCCATCATTCTCCACCCCTCTCTTAGTTCAGGTAAGTCCCAGGTGTGGCCTCCCTTCCCATCATTCTTCACCCCTCTCTTAGTTAAGGTAAGTCCTAGGTTTGGCTTCTCCTCCCATCATTCTTCATCCCTCTCTTAGCTCAGGTAAGTCCCAGGTGTGGCCTCCCTTCCCATCATTCTTCACCCCTCTCTTAGTTCAGGTAAGTCCCAGGTGTGGCTTCTCTCCCCATCATTCTTCATCCCTCTCTTAGTTCAGGTAAGTCCCAGGTGTGGCCTCCCTTCCCATCTCTCTGCACACCTGTCTTAGTTCAGGTAAGTCCCAGGTGTGGTCTCCCTTCCCATCATTCTCCACACCTCTCTTAGTTCAGGTAAGTCCCAAGTGTGGCTTTCCCTTCCATCATCCTCCACCCCCTCTTAGTTCAGGTAAGTCTCAGGTGTGGCCCCCCTTCCCATCATTCTCCACCCCTCTCTTAGTTCAGGTAAGCCCCAGGTGTGGCCTCCCTTCCCATCATTCTTCACCCCTCTCTTAGTTAAGGTAAGTCCTAGGTTTGGCTTCTCCTCCCATCATTCTTCATCCCTCTCTTAGCTCAGGTAAGTCCCAGGTGTGGCCTCCCTTCCCATCATTCTTCACCCCTCTCTTAGTTCAGGTAAGTCCCAGGTGTGGCTTCTCTCCCCATCATTCTTCATCCCTCTCTTAGCTCAGGTAAGTCCCAGGTGTGGCCTCCCTTCCCATCATTCTCCACACCTCTCTTAGTTCAGGTAAGTCCTAGATGTGGCCTCCCTTCCCATCATCCTCAACCCCCTCTTAGTTCAGGTAAGTCCCAGGTGTGGCCTCCCTTCCCATCTCTCTCCACACCTGTCTTAGTTCAGGTAAGTCCCAGGTGTGGCCTCCCTTCCCATCATCCTCTATTCAAATCTTAGTGACAGAGGGGTCATCAATGGGTCCTGGTCACCAGTGGTGGTGGCCGTAGAATATGGTGTCCTAGTAACACATTCCTGAGTTTTCGCTTGTGGTGTTAAACATTTATCACACAATAATGTTCTGGTTACTGATTAACCTTTTATGTTCAGCCTCACCTTGACCATGACCCCAGATGAGACTGATAAACATTCTATTCCCATAGTAATCACTGCAATCACCAAAACTGCCAGGAGATCAAAGCTTTGGCCGATCTGTACAATGCTCCAAATTACTGTCTCCAATCACAAAGTGCCGGAGGTTGGTGTGTAGACTCCTTCACAAACACACATACCAGTTCTGAACCTCTGACTCCATTCCTTCCTGAGGAGCCCTCAGGTATTGGGTGGTGTGATGGGGCCCATGATGGAGAATGTCCATGGCCACCCAATGGCAGCATCATCTATGGCGGTGCTGATTATGCTGAGATACACAGACCTGACATCAGTCATCACCAGGGGCATATGTGGGAACTTTGTGACATATCTACATCCCTGGGGGGTCCTGGAACTCTGTGAGCCTGAGATCCTGTGAAGAGGAGGTGCATCATGGCAGGGCCTGGTCCCAAATGAGATGTTTGCTGAAAATAACAGAACTGTTGAGCCGAGGTTTGGTAGTGATGGGCCATTTCCAGGGGGTGAAGTTGTATTTTGGTCTCCCAAATGAAACATTGACTTGGTCATATATTCATGCAGACCGTGCCAGAGCACTGAACCGGACCAGTACATGGGCATCAAATGTCAGCAACACACTAGGAATTCTGACAATAGACAGACATCAAAGAGTAATAGTGGCAGCACATGGGCAATACAATAGAGGTCAGGACAAGGGGTGGGCAGAAGGGATGGCTGCCCTGAGCGCAATGTCTGTTGTAGGGATGGGGGCATGGCAAGTTCCTTCTACTATAAGGCTGACAGGAGTAGTGACAGCGGCATCACTACTTAATGACAGCCCATCGCCGGAAGCAGCAAGGAGAGGAGGAGAGAGCCGGGAGGAGGTGCAGACTGTGCTCTCTCTCCCCCTCCTCCTCATAAGTTTGCGCATAATGAAGAGGGGGAGGGGCACAATTTGGAGTCTTTGCCCTGGACACTGTATGATCTTGTCCCGGCACTGATAGAGGTGCCGTGATTTCTCAGCCTGCATCCCCCGACCTTTACTCCTGCCATTGCCAGTAGACTCCACCTTCCTTTGAGCTCCTCCAAACATATGCCCCACCCCCACCTTTTCCAACTCTCCTCCCCCTCTTTTCAGTTTTTCTTTCTAGTTTGACTGATGTTGATGTCAGGCCTGAGTTTTTCCTTCTAAGGACCCGTTCACACCTGAGTGACGTGTTTTTGTGTGTTTTTTTGTAGCACGTTTTTGTAGCGGCGTCATTCATTTTCATTGGGCCTCCCTCTGCTCCAAAAGTGCACCAAAGAAGCTCATGAACCAAATGTTGGCACTAAGCCAGGAGCGTTTGGTGCAACATTTGCTTTGTCATGATTTTTGCACGTTTTGTCATAGGACAATTGTAGCAAATTAAAGGGGTTGTAAACCCTCAAGCTTTTCATTTTAATGCATTCTATGCATTAAGGTAAAAAACCTCCCAGAGCCCCACCCCCTTTTCTTATGTGAACCCGATCGTTCCAGCGATGGGGATGAGCACAGCAGCTCCAGCCGGTGTCTTGGGTCCTGATTGGATAGATTGATAGCAGCACAGACATTGGCCCCCGCTGCTGTCAATCAAATCCAATGACACGGGAGCCGGGGGCGGGGCTGAGTTCTGCTGCCTGTGTCAATGGACACAGCAGCAGGGCTTGGGAGTGCACTGAACGGGTCCCACCATGCAAAGCGGCTCTCCGCGGGGGCACTCGAGAAGAGGGGGAGCCAGGAGCGCCACCAGGGGGACCCCAGAAGAGGAGAATTGGGGCCACTCTGTGCAAAACCAACTGCACAGAGGAGGGAAGTATAACGTTTGTTATTTTAAAAAAATGAATCTTTACAACCTCTTTAAGAAACAATTGCCACGGCAAGCACGTAGTGCGATTTGCCGTGATTCCGGAATCGCGTGATTCTGATATGCTCAGTGTGAACGGGAACTTAATAAAAGCCCGGTGATATTATCTAAAGATAACGTCTCTCCCTCACATTGATGTGTACAGACGCTGACTCTGATCATCACATTGTTGTGTACAGACGCTGACTCTGATCATCACATTGTTGTGTACAGACGCTGACTCTGACCATCACATTGTTGTATACAGACGCTGACTCTGATCATCACATTGTTGTGTACAGACGCTGACTCTGATCATCACATTGTTGTGTACAGACGCTGACTCTGATCATCACATTGTTGTGTACAGACGCTGACTCTGACCATCACATTGTTGTATACAGACGCTGACTCTGATCATCACATTGTTGTGTACAGACGCTGACTCTGATCATCACATTGTTGTGTACAGACGCTGACTCTGATCATCACATTGCTGTGTACAGACGCTGACTCTGATCATCACATTGTTGTGTACAGACGCTGACTCTGATCCTCACATTGCTGTGTACAGACGCTGACTCTGATCATCACATTGTTGTGTACAGACGCTGACTCTGATCATCACATTGTTGTGTACAGACGCTGACTCTGATCATCACATTGTTGTGTACAGACGCTGACTCTGATCATCACATTGCTGTGTACAGACGCTGACTCTGATCATCACATTGTTGTGTACAGACGCTGACTCTGATCATCACATTGCTGTGTACAGACGCTGACTCTGATCATCACATTGCTGTGTACAGACGCTGACTCTGATCATCACATTGTTGTGTACAGACGCTGACTCTGACCCTCACATTGCTGTGTACAGACGCTGACTCTGATCATCACATTGCTGTGTACAGACGCTGACTCTGATCATCACATTGCTGTGTACAGACGCTGACTCTGATCATCACATTGCTGTGTACAGACGCTGACTCTGACCCACACATTGTTGTGTACAGACGCTGACTCTGATCGTCACATTGTTGTGTACAGACGCTGACTCTGATCATCACATTGCTGTGTACAGACGCTGACTCTGATCATCACATTGTTGTGTACAGACGCTGACTCTGATCATCACATTGTTGTGTACAGACGCTGACTCTGACCCACACATTGTTGTGTACAGACGCTGACTCTGATCATCACATTGTTGTGTACAGACGCTGACTCTGACCCTCACATTGCTGTGTACAGACGCTGACTCTGATCATCACATTGTTGTGTACAGACGCTGACTCTGATCCTCACATTGCTGTGTACAGACGCTGACTCTGACCCTCACATTGCTGTGTACAGACGCTGACTCTCATCATCACATTGTTGTGTACAGACGCTGACTCTGACCCTCACATTGCTGTGTACAGACGCTGACTCTGATCATCACATTGTTGTGTACAGATGCTGACTCTGACCCTCACATTGCTGTGTACAGACGCTGACTCTGATCATCACATTGCTGTGTACAGACGCTGACTCTGATCATCACATTGTTGTGTACAGACGCTGACTCTGATCATCACATTGCTGTGTACAGACGCTGACTCTGATCATCACATTGTTGTGTACAGACGCTGACTCTGACCCTCACATTGCTGTGTACAGACGCTGACTCTGATCATCACATTGTTGTGTACAGACGCTGACTCTGATCATCACATTGTTGTGTACAGACGCTGACTCTGACCCTCACATTGATGTGTACAGACGCTGACTCTGATCATCACATTGCTGTGTACAGACGCTGACTCTGATCATCACATTGCTGTGTACAGACGCTGACTCTGATCCTCACATTGTTGTGTACAGACGCTGACTCTGATCATCACATTGTTGTGTACAGACGCTGACTCTAATCATCACATTGTTGTGTACAGACGCTGACTCTGACCCACACATTGTTGTGTACAGACGCTGACTCTGACCCACACATTGTTGTGTACAGATGCTGACTCTGACCCTCACATTGCTGTGTACAGACGCTGACTCTGATCATCACATTGCTGTGTACAGACGCTGACTCTGATCATCACATTGCTGTGTACAGACGCTGACTCTGATCATCACATTGTTGTGTACAGACGCTGACTCTGACCCTCACATTGCTGTGTACAGACGCTGACTCTGACCCTCACATTGTTGTGTACAGACGCTGACTCTGACCCTCACATTGATGTGTACAGACGCTGACTCTGATCATCACATTGCTGTGTACAGACGCTGACTCTGATCATCACATTGTTGTGTACAGACGCTGACTCTGATCATCACATTGTTGTGTACAGACGCTGACTCTGATCATGACATTGTTGTGTACAGACGCTGACTCTGATCATCACATTGTTGTGTACAGACGCTGACTCTGATCATCACATTGCTGTGTACAGACGCTGACTCTGATCATCACATTGGTGTGTACAGACGCTGACTCTGATCATCACATTGCTGTGTACAGACGCTGACTCTGACCCTCACATTACTGTGTACAGACGCTGACTCTGATCATCACATTGTTGTGTACAGACGCTGACTCTGATCATCACATTGCTGTGTACAGACGCTGACTCTGATCATCACATTGTTGTGTACAGACGCTGACTCTGATCATCACATTGCTGTGTACAGACGCTGACTCTGATCCTCACATTGTTGTGTACAGACGCTGACTCTGATCATCACATTGTTGTGTACAGACGCTGACTCTGATCATCACATTGCTGTGTACAGACGCTGACTCTGATCATCACATTGCTGTGTACAGACGCTGACTCTGATCATCACATTGTTGTGTACAGACGCTGACTCTGATCATCACATTGTTGTGTACAGACGCTGACTCTGATCATCACATTGCTGTGTACAGACGCTGACTCTGATCATCACATTGCTGTGTACAGACGCTGACTCTGATCATCACATTGTTGTGTACAGACGCTGACTCTGATCATCACATTGCTGTGTACAGACGCTGACTCTGACCCTCACATTGCTGTGTACAGACGCTGACTCTGATCATCACATTGTTGTGTACAGACGCTGACTCTGACCCTCACATTGTTGTGTACAGACGCTGACTCTGATCATCACATTGTTGTGTACAGACGCTGACTCTGATCATCACATTGCTGTGTACAGACGCTGACTCTGATCATCACATTGTTGTGTACAGACGCTGACTCTGATCATCACATTGTTGTGTACAGACGCTGACTCTGATCATCACATTGCTGTGTACAGACGCTGACTCTGATCATCACATTGCTGTGTACAGACGCTGACTCTGATCATCACATTGCTGTGTACAGACGCTGACTCTGATCATCACATTGCTGTGTACAGACGCTGACTCTACCTGGATATTATTGTTACCTGGAGAGTAACTACAACAAACCTGAATCTTTCCTTCTCTTCTTCTCTCGTGTAATCATTACTTCTATCACACCCATCCCCCGTACACATATAATTACAGATCACACATGTAGACAAGGTTTATAATAGATTAATGACGAATCAGATATTTTTACAATATGTACTGAGCGTCTCTTACAGTATCATCCACCATAACAGATAATTAGGTGAAGGTCATTCAAATTGGAGGGATTGTGTCACCTGTATACAAAAACATTTGAGTTCTGTCTGTGATACTTTTTTTTAATGTGCACTACTATCCAAATGTTCAGAACAAGCTTTCGGGGTGTAACCCCCCCCCCCCCTTCTTCAAAGGTCCAGTCAGTACTCTTGGACCTTGAAGTACTCTTGGGGTACTGTTTGGATCTTGAAGAAGGGGGTACGCCTCGAAATCCCTTCCTGAAAATTTGGATGTTAGTGCAAATAAAAAAAAAGTATCACAGACAGAACTGTTTTTGTTGCACTGGTACAGGTTACTATTTTGGGTTGTGGTCCCTTTAAGGGGCAACAAGGAGTTAACCTACCTGAGCTCCAGAGGACAGGTGTGGGGTAATAGGAGGACTGAGAGACACACCTGACTGTGGGATTGGTTGAGATTTGTCTGCAGGGAAAATACCTCCTCATGTCTGGGACTGGTCTTCTCTGCCTGCAGATATAAGTTGGATTCGGTGAGACGTTTTTTCTCTCTGTTATATTTTGTGCTGAAGACGAGTTTCTGCTTTCTGGTTTATTAATGAAGAAAAGTCACATTTCCTTGAAGTGATGTTTGCTGCCTTTTTGAAGAATGAAGACTTTTTGTTGGTTTATGATGGCATTGCGTGTGATCGGGGTACACTTGCCATGGTTGCCAGCACCCCCAAATGTTACAGCTTGTACTCGGGTGCGGGCAGATTGCATGGCAGCCATGAAAGCCATTTTAAAGGATGAAACTTGAAGTGCACCGGCACCATGTCCTGTGTGAAGTCAGGAGATGAAATCCTTGGAAGAGGGAATGGGAGAGCTTTTCAAAGCGGTTGTAAATCACGGCTGGTTAAATAAAAATAAAAATTAAAAAAACACCTGTAAGGCAATGGCATAATGTGTGGGGTGCATTCCATACTATCACATTATAAAATACAAAAGGACTGACATCTTCCCCCCGGTCTTTCTTCCAGGTTTGCACGTTCTAATTAGGCGAAGCCATGATGGGGTCATTCCTGCGCATGCTCCCCGGAGCCCTTGGTTCCTGCACGAAGCTCTGAAAGTCAAGCGAGGTATGCCGGACCTTCAAGAGGAAGTAAACCCTGATGGGTTTTACTTCCTCTTTGTTTCCCTGCAAAGGTAAAGCACAATGGGCTACTATGCATCGTATCGCATCGCATAGTAGCCCATTATGTGTCACTTACCTGACACAGGAGCTTGCAATGTCCCCTCTGCTAAGGACCGTCCATCTTCTTTCCGGGTATCGTGGCTCAGGCGCTGTGATTGGCCAGAGCCGCAGTGACGTCACTCCCGCGCATGCGCACGGGAGCCGCCACTAACGTTGTTATGGTAATGATTAAGAGCTCCAATCGAGCCCAAGGTTATCTGCTGCTGTCTCTAATTGGAAAGTGTTGATATGCATGCATATAAAAGTAAACACTCTGAGACACGCTCAGCACCGTTACTTGTTACACTTCTAATTTATTCAAGGCGGTGTTAATGTTTTATACACACAAATACGTCATTGCTATGTTAGTCTAATAGGTACATTTCATTGGTTAAGATAGAAAAAGAAAATGGAGAATGTTCATAACGAGGTTTGGCTGTCTTTGGTTTTATCTTCAGTTCCGCGTTCTTCTGATGTGTGGGATGCAGGGGGTACCCGCCATCTTGAGAAAATATAGGAACAGAGCAAACCTGTATACTTATATAATGAGTAAGGAGAAAAATATGTATGCACATAAGAAAATAGACATTTTCAGATTACTATTATTATCTACATCACATTCCTTCACAATCCCCCCTAAAATGACTATTTTCTCTTTTCTGTCCCTAATACTAAAGGTCATACTTTGGCCTGGCCCTTCTCAGCAACTCTTTTTGGCTGTATATAGAATTGGGCAGCAACTGTTCACTTCCCTCCTCGATACAGCTGGAGAGGTGCAGTCAGGCGCTATCTATCCCTATAACCCTATAGGATTGTGAGGTTTTGGACAGGGAGTGACTGTAGAGGAATGAAGGGTTTGTCATCTTCCATCATAAGGGGGTCCTCTTCTTCTTGGTGGAGAAATGTAGGTGTGCTATTGTCTACAGCCTTGTTCATTAACTTTTTACGAAAGGTAGAATACAGCATACAATCAGGGCTAAAAGAACCAGGATTATTAATACCGTTACACGTATCTGGGCGAGCACCTTCTGCCACCCACTCATCCAGCTAAAATATTGGTCCCATGGGTCTGTGATACCTGAGTTCTTCTTCAACTCCAGTGACAGATCTTCTAATTTCTTTATAGCTAGAGTAACCTTACCATTTGGGCCAGTATTATCAGGAATGTATGTACAACAGGTTCCCGTTTTTTCCTATGATTTTACAAAACACCTCCTTTCCCAACTAGCACCATGTCTAAGGCCATCAGGTCCTGGAATGTCATGTAGGAAGTGGGGGCTAACTGGTCAGCAATTCCCTGGAGGGCATCTTTAGTGTAATTTACAATTCTCTGTTGGTTATAATATGTGTAGTGTCAGGTCACCTAGAGGCTGGGTGATCAGGAGTGCACCGCAAGGTAGTGGACCCTACGGCTGACTGCTGCGGATTGAACCCTGGGGGGTTCGGGAAGCAGGTCTACTGGATCACTGACACAGATCCCACTGGGAGCTAGAGCATAGATTCCCCAGGGCGCGGAGTCTAAGAGCCAGCAGGTGTTCACCAGAGCCTTTAATGGTAAGGATGGACTGCGCTGCAGTCTGGCTCCAGGTCGCGGCCCCCAGGGTCTCACAGCTCACACTCACGGTAGACTACAGGAGAAGAGGAAGGAGGCAGCAGGCTGGAACATCAGGGTCACAGGCAAACAGGGATGGTCGGGAACAGGCCAAAGTCGGTAACAGGAATCAGATGTAGGAAACACAGCAAGTACACACAGAAGCTAACACACAGTGGTTGATCAGCACTGCTGGCTTGCAGTGCACAGGTTAATATAGGGTTCCCTGATAGGGCCTGGGGTGGGGCCATGCTTATAGGAGAGGTTACAAAAGCAATCAGGTGAGGGTCAGCTGGTCTCTAGAGATGAACACATGGAGACAGGTATGCTGATCGACAAACTCTATTGCATAACCATGACATGTAGTTAATCCAATCTACATTCTTGCTGACAGTTGTTATGGGGATCAAAGACTCAAAACCAGTTTTTACCTGGTCCCTGGCTTTAAATTCATCAGGGACCCCCCTTGTAACCCTTATGACATGTATGTATACATGAGGATCAAAGCTTCCGGAGAGAGCTGCTCGCTTCCTCCTCTGACTGTGTGCTGGGTCAGTGTATGTATCAGGGGTATCTTTGGTTAGGATATGGGGGCTTTCTATTTTCATCTTTTTGTCTAATGCACTCTGTGGTCGCCCAGTCTGGCCCTGGGTTCCAACCCACTGGCACCCACAGAAACCACAACTCTGTCCCCAGTAACTGTCTGTGTGGCATACCTATATGTCCTTACCGTCAGGGATATCACTGTACCAATGGCATCACCATGAAGGGTCAAACGGACAAGGTACTATGTCACAATAATCTAAGGTAAAGGTGGTCACATGTGTACCTGAAGAGTTACACTAAAACGTAATTATGTTTTCATTTTTGTGATGGCCACCTCCTGGGCCCCTCCCCCCTAGATCAAACAGAAAAAGGATATGCAGCACCCGAAAACACGCTCTCCTGCAGTGATAAGCGTGCATTCAGGTGTTCTTCCTGGCCAACTTGACTGAGGTGGCTGTGGTCAGCAAAACTTGGAATGGACCATCATAACTTGGCTCAAGGATCTCCAGACAGTAGTTGGTGTGTTCCTGTATCTAATTCAGGATCTGGAATGGAAGAAAACACCTGGACATGCATTCAGGTTAATTCTCGTGATAATGTGGTTACATAATTAGTCAACACATCAGACTGTAACTGTAACTGTTGTGGAAAGTAACAACCAAGTCTGGGAGCTGAACCAAACAAAATTTCATAAGGGGATAGGGCATGTTTCCCCTGGGGGTGTGTCTGACACTGAACAGGGCAATGGGCTAACTGTCTGGCCAACTCATGTTAGTCTCTTGGGCCATCTTTAACATCCTGTTTTTAGTGTCCCATTCATCCTTTCTACCTTCCCGCTACTTTGAGGGTGATATGGGGTGTGTAGTGCCAACTGAACCCCCATTGCTGCCCAAATCTCTTTAGTAAGGGTTGCTGTTAAGGCTGGTCCCTGATCTCTCAATATCACCTCTGGGACCCCAAATCTACATACTATCTCACTCAGTAGTTTCTTAGCTGTGGTCCTGGCAGTCGTGACCACTTCCACTAGGGCATTTTCGAATCTGCCACTTCTTGGCATTTGAGAATGATCAATTTGCATCCTCTGGAATGGGGTATAGGGCTTTTGCCAGGTGCTTCTTCTGTTCTTCTTCTGTGCATCCTGGGTTACATTTGGTGCAGATAATGCATGATCTGTAGAAGTTGTCGGTCAGTGGAGTAACTCTTGGTGCAACACTTGTTGATAAGAGAGTTCATAAAAGTCTTTGTCAAGTGGGCAGCTCCATGTGCCCATTGCACCACAGCTGGGTACATACTCCTGAGTAGACAAGGCTTCTTGTTGCACTCGAATAGTCCATTTCTGAGAGTTGCTCCTCTCCGTTTCCAGTTTTCCTTCTTATCCGGACTTGTTGTTTCCTGTAGTTCTTTTAGATAAACTCTGTCCACTGGGAAAGTCTGTAAGGTAAGCACGGGGTGGTCTTCTTCTACCACCCTGCTGTCCACTTCCCGTGGACCACCAGCTGTCTGTTTGGCAGCTGAATTGGCTAGATGATTGCCTTAAGCTTCCTTTGAGTTCATTTTGTCGTGTGCTTTACTCAGAATAGTCACTTGGGTTGGGAGAAGCAAGGCATCAATCAAGTTTTCACAGGTGTTCCTGCAGCCATCAGGAATCCTCTGTCCTAGATAACACCATAATCATGGGCAATGCTGAAAGCATATCTTGAGTCCATATGAATGTTGGCTCTTTTTCCCTCTGCCCATTTACATGCTGTAGTAAGTGCTTACAGCTCTGCCTCTTGTGTAGACATCACCGGTGGTAAGGCTTCAGCTTGTAGAACGGTGTTTTCAGTGGTGACCGCGTGTCCTGTGTGGTCATGGGGTGACAAGTCAAGACTCTACTCCTCCTCCTCCTTTCCCCCCTCGAGAAGTGGAAGAAGGGTGGTAGGGTTCAGTGTTTGACAACGTAATAGAGTAATGCTGTCCAGTAGGAGGGAACACAGGAGTCTCAAGTGTCTGGTAGTGGAAAAGTGTTTCAGCTGGATCTTGGTTGAATATGGCAACAACATCATGGGGAGCAAGCAGAATGAGGCAGTGTCCGAGGACCAAGTTCAAAGTTTTGTCAAGCAAGGCTTGTGTAGCAAATCCAGCTCGCAGACACAATAGGCCTCCTCTTGCTACCGCATCCAGCCGACGGGAATAATATCCTACGGGGCGTAGGCTGATGCCGTGTGATTGGGTGAGTACACCTGCAGCATGTCCCAGATGCTCGGATACAAAGAGCTTGAGCGTTTTGTCTTAGTCTGGGAGCCCTAGCGCCGGGGGTGGCGCACTTAAAGGCTTCAAACTTTAGATATTTCTTCAGGAGACATCTGGAAGGGTCTGATTGCAGAGCATCAGTAGGAAGGCTTCTGGAATCCATGCTCTGCACTAGGAAATTAGTCCAAGGAAGGCATGAAGGGATTTCTGACCTTGTGGCAGTGGGATGTCAGAGATTACTTGCACCCTGTCTTCAGTGAGGTGTCGTGTCCCATGGGACAAACAGTGTCCAAGGAAAATGACAGGTGTTGAGCACCACTGCAATTTGGGCTTTGAGGTTCTGCAGCCCTGGTTGGCAAGATAGCACAACAGGTTTCTGAGGTGACTTCAACAGGGGGTAAGTCAGCTGCACAAAAGGAGAAGGTCATCAACACGTTGGAAGAGAATCACTACCGGGTGTTCCTCTTGTCATGTGTCAAGGATGATAGCCATAGCTTTTGCAAACTGGCTTGGAAAGTTCTGTGCCCCTTGTGGCACAACTGTTTAGGTATGTTGCCGTTTCTTTCCATGGATGAATGCGAAAAGGTACCAGCAGGAGGGGTGAGGGTGGACACTGAAGAAAGCGTTTGTAAGGTCCACCTCTGTGAGGTATTTTGCAGTCAAAGGCATCCACAGCAGGTCACTGGTTCTCCTTTAGGGGTTCTCTTCTTGGGGTTATTGTGGTTTCCGGGGCAATGAAGCGCCCTCTTTTAGCTTGACTGAAACTGGTGGCACCTTTAAGTGATCGTTGTCTTCCGGTCCTGTGGACCATAGGCACGCAGGGATTCTGTCAAGTACTTCCTGCAGTATTGAACTTGAAGTTTTTTTCTTCATTAAGTGTCATCAGGAGAGGCAGAGAACACAAAGCAGATGAGTCTTCTAAAGATAGGGGAGTATGTAACTTCATCCCCCCTTCAGGCGTGTCCTGATTGAGGCCTGTAGTCTGGACAACACATCAGCTCCTAGTAGATTCAAGGGACATGTAGAGGACACCACAAATCTGGCAAGCAAATCAGGAAGTGGACTGGAGCGGGGCACCCCATTCATTCCTACGCAGGAAACATCAATAGTGGAAAGGAAAGAATTATTAGGCAGGTTCACCGCCCTCAACACACTTTTGGCTGCACCCCTGTCAATGAGGAAAGTGGTAGGTTTTTGTCTGGGACATCTTGGGGCTCTGCATTCTTTTCTGAAGTGACCCCGTTTCCCACAGTTGTAACAGGTGATCCTTACCCTGGTATTGGGCAGTGGTGGTGGACGAGTGTAGGCGGGATCTTCGTCATGGGTTACCATGAGGGGCGTTGATTTTTTACCTTTTTGATTTTCTATACCTCTGGTCACCAACAATAAATCAGACATTTTCATTGAATGATATTCAGGGCGGGCCACCATCAGGCCTTTTCTGATATCCTCTCTGAGCCCTGAAACAAAAGCAGTTGATAACATGTGTGTGTGTGCTTTTATGAGTCTAGCATGATACTTCTTCACAGACTCCTCTTTATCTTGGGTAATATCTTGGATTGTGGTCTTCTGATCCGTCAACTTCTCCTTTGCCCAGTCGTGGAGTTGTGCACAGAACTCCACGCCTGAGGTGTAGGAAGTGGCACTTGTCAGGCAGGCATCATTGAAGGCCATCTGCATGACTGGCCAAAAGACATATCCTGCTTTGATTTGGCATAGGCTGATCAAGTCTCTCCAGGCAGCTGAGTAAGTTTCTTGTATTTGCACTATCCTGTGGTAGAAGGGAATTGGCTGCTTCTCTGGGTCAGGCAGACTTGTCACTAAGGCTGCTGCTTGTGATAGAGTAAAAGCGACACACATCACTGGTGCCCCTTCTGGTAACCGAGACTGTTGTTGGGGCAGGGGCTGACAAGAGGCACTGTTCCTTACGGTTGCCAGCATGTGTTTGAGATCCTCTCGGAACTGAGAGTCCGGAGCCGGATTGGGGGTTAAATCAGTGGGTGGCTTTGCTGCCTGCTGTTGGGCTTCCCACTCAGATGCTTCTTCATCATTAACATATCCGGCCTGGGAATGTGATGCTCCCGTATTGGGGAAGACAGGTGTGTGGTATTTAAAACAGGGAGGACTGGGTACAGGCTGTTTAAGCTCACTGGATGTACCAAGATGGCCGCCGGCAGGAAGTGCACTGGACTGGGTAGAAAGTGAAGGCATGGGTGCACTAAGATGGCCGCCGGGCTGAGTTGTCACAGTGGGTTGTGCTTGGGTGGTGAGAAAGGAGTGGTTGTTAGACGGAGGGCAGTGCTGTCCCTCCCCTCCTTTGTTTCAAGTTCCAACATATCATCAGCTCTGTGATACACATACAGAATACAATCGCCATCTTTCTTAACTTCCTTTATCCAATTTTCTTTATCACACAGGATTTTTCTCCCTGTTTCTTCAGCAACATAACTTTCGCCACTTCGTTCAACTTTGTTAACTATTTCAACATCTTCTTCTCTCCTTCTTTGCAATATGACTTTCTTTACAATATCACTTTCTTTTCTCTTTCTCTTTCTCGGCTAACGGCTTGAGAGGAGATTACATACAACCAAGGGGTTAATATTTTTTCTCAGTGTTCTTATCAACAAATTCCTTCGGTGGGGGCACATAAGACTAATGCAGTGTTTCTCAACCTTTTTCCAGTCGGGGCGCCCTTAAAAAGTATTTTCAGTCTTGAGGCACCCCAGTCCAAGGCTTAGTTCACGTTACTGTGTGTTGCGGAACATGCGCAAAATCGCACTCGTTCCTGACACACAGACAAATGCTCTGCTCTTTAGGGGTGCCATTAATTCTTAATGGTACCTTACACATTGCAAAATGTGCTTTTGGTGCCGTGCAATTTAAAAAAAAAAAAAAGGTCGGAGACTTCCTTCCCTGAATTTTTGTGGTTAGGGAATCCCATTGAAATGAATGGGCTGACCTACACGCAGCAACACAGATGTGAACCAAGGGCTTGTTCACATGTCAGGTTGGAGGGGTGGTAAAAGCACATGGTTAAGCTGTTTTTACCACCCCCAAATTCTTCCCCTTTAGCTGCAGAGACAGCAGCTGGGGGTGTACACATGCTGTGGCTGCAGCTGGAGGTATACCCAGGGTGAATGGGGCTGAACTGCAACTACCCCGCAACTGTGTTCATTGCACGGTTGCGGTGTAGTGATGCTGCATTAAAACAGGTGGTGAGGAGGCAACATAATGCCTCTTTACCGCCTGTCAAATGCCTCTGAAAAGCAATCTGTGCATGGGTTGCTTTTCAGAGGTGAAGCAGTCCTTGCTGCTATCACAAACAAGACCTACAAAAGCAGTTCTGATGGTACAGGAATGGGGGGGGTGTCAGGATTAAAAGTAAGATATATACACACATACATGTGCACACAGGCATACAGACACATATAGGCACTTGTACATACACACATACAGACACATGCACACACATACAGACACACACACAGACAGACACATGTACACACACACATACAGACACATGTACACACACACACACATACAGACACATGTACACACACACATACAGACACATGTACACACACACACACATACAGACACATGTACACACACACATACAGACACATGTACACACACACACACACACAGACACATGTACACACACACATACAGACACATGTACACACACACACACATACAGACACATGTACACACACACATACAGACACATGTACACACACACATACAGACACATGTACACACACATACAGACACATGTACACACACACATACAGACACATGTACACACACACACACACATACAGACACATGTACACACACACATACAGACACATGTACACACACACATACAGACACATGTACACACACACATACAGACACATGTACACACACACACACACACACATGCGCACACACACACACACACACGTACAAACACACATACAGACATACACACACACACAGACACTCACATGCTCACGCACATACAGATACACACATACAGACACATGCATATGTACACACACATACAGACACATGCACATGTACACACACATACAGACACATGTACACACGCACACATACAGACACATGCACATGTACACACACATACAGACACATGTACACACACATACAGACACATGCACATGTACACACACATACAGACACATGTACACACACACACACACACACACACATGTACACACACATACAGACACATGTACACACACATACAGACACATGCACATGTACACACACATACAGACACATGTACACACACATACAGACACATGCACATGTACACACACATACAGACACATGTACACACACATACACATGTACACACACATACAGACACATGTACACACACATACACATGTACACACACATACAGACACATGTACACACACACATATATACACACACAGACACATGTACACACACACAGACACATGTACACACACACACACACACAGACACATGTACACACACACAGACACATGTACACACACACAGACACATGTACACACACACAGACACATGTATAAAGCCCTTTTAAAACAAATCTAGCTTCTAGCACAGTACCTTTCATTTCCTCATTCAGCCGGGTACTGCACTGTAGGGGGAAGCAGAGAGCACAGCACACTCCCCTGCACTTTACTTTCACTTTTGAGGCTGACGGAGCTTCTCACAGTGCCGATGTACGGTTCGGCAGGGGATCGGGAGATCAGGCTCATCTGACAGCCCTTCTCTCCCCTGATCCCGCGGCACACCTGAGAACCTCTGACGGCACACCAGTGTGCCGCGGCACACTGGTTGAGAAAGGCTGGACTAATGTACGGTTAATCTCAGAACAAGAACAAACACATCAGGGGTAGTGAGGAGCAACGGCCCGCGACCCAACAGATCCCCCGGGCAGCCCCCCCTCCCCAACCCCTCTCGTGTATAGCAAACAGTAAATCACAAATACACTCACGACAGGACATTACACCTGCCACTCTTCGAACTGCAAAATTTCAGCAGGCTAAGATAACCACAAGGGCAGACCACCCTGCAAAAATAAACCCGTTTATAGACTTTTTTTTTTTCCAGCTCTACACCAAGAGGCCGACAACTCTTCTTGGGGTGAGACTTCTGTAACACTTTCAGACTGCAAAACCAGCAGCTGAGATAACCCTCAAAGGTTCATCGAACCCAGAGTAACCCGTCTATAAACGTCTGCTACAAGGGAAACCATCTCATACCAGAGGCCGAAAGCTCATCTGGAGATGAGACCACACATTCACACATGTAGCACTTTTAGACTGCTGAGTTTCGTAGCCCAAAGAATGGCAGACAGTGAACAAATACAGTCAGCAGAAACCCATTGACAGGTTCGTTAAACAACCTCAGGCGAGGAAATACCTGCCTCTAAGACAGTCTCAGCATACCGGCAGAATCCAGCCGTCAACCGAAAGATAAGAGAGTCGTACAGTGGTAAGAATATAAATCAAACTTACCATACTGTTAGGGCTGCGCAAAGACCCCCTCTGTTATCTTTCAATTAACGCCCGAATACTTGTCGCGGTATAACTTCGACTGTAGCCTGAGGTCCCGGGTTTCGGCACCATCTGTTATGGTAATGATTAAGAGCTCCAATCGAGCCCAAGGTTATCTGCTGCTGTCTCTAATTGGAAAGTGTGGATATGCATGCATATAAAAGTAAACACTCTGAGACACGCTCAGCACCGTTACTTGTTACACTTCTAATTTATTCAAGGCGGTGTTAATGTTTTATACACACAAATACGTCATTGCTATGTTAGTCTAATAGGTACATCTCATTGGTTAAGATAGAAAAAGAAAATGGAGAATCTTCATAACGAGGTCTGGCTGTCTTTGGTTTTATCTTCAGTTCCGCGTTCTTCTGATGTGTGGGATGCAGGGGGTACCCGCCATCTTGAGAAAATATAGGAACAGAGCAAACCTGTATACTTATATAATGAGTAAGGAGAAAAATATGTATGCACATAAGAAAATAGACATTTTCAGATTACTATTATTATTATCTACATCACATTCCTTCACAACGTCATATGGCCGTTAGCAGCGGCATGCTCAGTGCACCTGCGTGCCGCTGTCTACGGCGCATGCACTTTTGACATCAGTACCTGTCTTTTTGCAAATATCTCCTAAACAGTGTAGGTTAAGGAGATATTTCTTGGGCCTACAGGTAAATATTAATCTAGGCTTACCTGTAGGTAAAAGTGGCCTGTAAGGGTTTACAACCACTTTCAGAGCGCATGTGCCGGTGATTATTATAGGCTTACCTGTAGGTAAAAATGATCAAGCGCACTTTACCACCACTTTCAGCAACTCGCACCGATGAGTGTACAAGCCCAGACTCACCATGAGGAGGCGCTGGCTGAGCACAGCAGGAAAATACCAGATTTCTGGTTACTCAGCCAGAAACCAGTCGAGCACAAGTGGCCGCCTTGCAGGAGGCTGTGAAGTAGAGATGTGCACAATGGAAAAACTACATTTATTTTGTATCGGATTTATTCGTAAAGTTAATCACATATATTAGTCGTTCCAAATCATTTTGATTTTATGGATTTTATTGCGGAAGATTCAAATTCATTTGTTGTGTTATTTCCGAGGCTTCAAACATTAAAGCCTCAGTTTACACTGCTGCGACCCCCAAAGTCGTGTGCCTTTGCATTGCGATTTGCGTACGAATTTCAGGCCACTTTGATGTTTTTTGCGACTTTGGCTGATCATAATACAGAGTGTGACACGTATTACTGAACTTACAAAACCCTCTGAAGTCGCTGCCAAAGTCGCAAAGATAAGACAAGGAAATGACTTCCTTGCGACTTTTGTGATTTTTAACATTACAAACGGCCCAAGCTATCGCATCCTGTTGTCCCAATGAAACAATTGAATACAAATGAATTTGTTGTTTTCTTTTATAAACTTATTTTGGATTAGTTGAAATTTGTTACGATTGTGATTGTGATGTATCCAAATCTCTGAATAACGAAAACTTCCTTAGAATTTCTATTCGTAACTAAACAAATTGCACATGGGAAGTGTCCCCACTGGGAAGTGTCCCTCTCAGGGATGGGAGCAAGTGATTGTTGCTACCAAGTAGCCTTGAGGGCCAGTCACTACCTGCAGAAACTGACTCCCAGTGATGACATGGAAGCATTCCTGACCACCTTTTGAGAGAACAGGAGAGAGAGAGGAGGATTCTCTGAGGATTCTCAAAAGGCCTATTTCGACCTAACACCTGGTGACGTCAAGAGGTATGAGCAGCTGAAGGTGGAGATCCTGGCTCACCTTGGGTCAACTATGAGTGTATGGACCCAACAGGCGCCCCACTGGAGGGTTTGACTGGCTGCCAAGGTCCCGGATGCATGATGTGGTCAAGAAATGGCTCCAGCCAGAGGCCTTGTCCTGTCTTCAGATGGTTGAATGGGTTGTGTTAGACCAGTGCCTGAGGTTCATTCCAGAACAAGACAGCAGGACAAACTTGTAGAAATGCTCAAGAGCTACACCATGGTGGAGGAAGTATTTTGGCCTGCCAAATGCTGGTAACTTACACCAAGGGCAGCAAGGCCACCTACAACTCCTAGCAAGGAAGTCTTCCCTGACCCTGGAACCAGCATTTAAGCATTGTCTTCCTCAGTTCCATGGAGGTCTGTCCTTGCTAGGAGAATTGTAAATGTGCAGTGTTGGTGGTATCGATCCTGGGGCTATACTTGGGCACAGTGTCTACTACAGGTGAAGCCCATGGAGTGCAGGGCCATCAGTAGAGCATATTTTTAAGGGCAAAAGATATGCTTTACACACCTTGACCTTGTTGGGGGGCAATTTGAGTATTAAGTGTGGGTGAACCATTGGCCTTTACAATGGTCTTGCTAGACTCCGGCAGTATGAGCGCACTAGTACACTCCAGGGTGATCGGGAGAATCGGCCCAGTAGGAAAGACTGTCTGGGTAGTGTGTATCCATGGGGACACAAGGGAGTGTCCACTGGTTCCAGTGTTAATTTCCACTGGTAGTGCCTCTGTTACGCAAGAGGTTGGGGTGGTGAAAAAATTAGTACATGGTGTTATATTGGACAGAACTTTGGAACTATGAAAACAAGTACAGGGTGAACTTCTTGGACAGCTCAGACATTTGCGCCTTTCTGATCTCACTTAGAAAGGGGAATAATTCAAAATCACCCACACCAAGAGCCACTGATGATGGTTATAATGATGATGGTGATATGGTGAATGATAACGGTGTTGTTTGAAATCCACGTTTCAGGTCTCAAGACTGAGGTGACCTCTGAAAGGTGCGAGTCCTCTCCATTTGCAGGTCAAGATTGTGGAGGACGAGGAGAAAGCTTCCCCATTATATGTCTGGGCCAGAGAAGGGGGAATTTTAGTCCTATTACAGAAATGTCCCCTATTCCAATGCATTCTGACTTGGATGTGTCTGGGGGTGTTTTTTGGGCACTGTTTAAATGTGGGACCCTACACTGGTCAATGCTAGAGAGCAGATTACTGTCATTAATGGGGTTTCACAAATACCTGATTCAGAAAAGAAGTTTCCTCATTTTGCTTTTAATGGTGATTTGCTTTATCAAGTGGCTGAAATCCAAGAGACTGTAGAGCGGTTGCTGATTCCCCAGCCTTGTAGGAGGATGGTGCTCAATTTGGCTCACTAAGATGTACTGGAAGGACACCTGGTGGAGTAAAAATGGAGGCACAAATAACAGACCAGTTTTAATGGCCAGAAGTGAATGCAAAGGTTAGGAGGTATTGTGCTTCCTGCCCCACTTGCTAGCTAACTGCCCCAGTGTTGCACTACAGAAATCCTCTTGTGCCTTTGCCAATAATCAAGGTGCCATTGGAGCGCATTTCTACGGATCTGTTGGGTCCTTTAGTAAAGTCAGTCTGGGGTTCTTGATTACACAACTATGTGTAGCACCCTGATGTTTAGGCAGGGATTCTGTGAAATTTAGTTGACGGGCGGTACTTGCCTCGGCCAATTGTTAGGGTGAAATCAATTGACCTCCTAAGTCTGGAATTGCTGCACTTCTCTCTTCTGTCACTAGGTGGCCGGGTATCTGGTGACAATAGATAAGGGCATTGCAAGGACAGATTAGAAATGAATTGGGTCTCTCAATCTCGCAGAGATTTTCTTGGATCCCTTAGCCTACTGGGAGAGCCTATATATTTGGGTGGAGTCAGGTGATCGGTGTTCTGTGCCACCTGGATGGCTGTCTGGGTGGATGTGTGTTGTATTGCCCGGGCTGCTAGGCTGGACATTGGGCTTATCCCGGGGACATCTGGCTGCTAGGCTGTGTGAGGGCCTATCCAGAAGCAATAGAGTAGTGCTGGGTTGGGATTGCGGCTTGCAGTCCAACCAGAAGTTACGGTTGGAGAACCTGTCATGGTTGGAGGTAGAGGGGAAGCTGTCGCCACTAAAGAACCATCCACTTTATTACCAGGGACCACAGTGAGTAACTTAGGCAAGTACCAAAGCAGTATTCTCACCAACCGGGGATGGTGAAGAATTGGGAAACTTCATCGGGTATTAAGTCAGGGACCCAACCAGCAGAGGAGATGATTGCAGAGCATTATTGTATGCCAAGCCAGGGACCGAGCGGGCCAGTGGGGTGAAGCTTGATAAGTATCTGGATTGCCAAGCTAGGGACCCTGCAGGGAAGCAGGGGTGATGCTTGAGGAACATACTGAGTGAGAAGGTTGGAAGCGCTCAGGGGATCCAGTGGCAGTGGATCAGCGGGTCTAGTGAGAGAGACTGGGAGCTCAGCTGAGTGAAGATCTACAAGAGGTGATTGTAGAGAAAGTAAAGAAGTTTGTAACAACTGTTATAAGACTGTTGCCATAGGAGACAGCGCGTCTACACATGCAGATGTGGTGTCTAGCAGGATGCCTTTCCTTGTATGGCTGTCTACCTATAGAGATCTCGGAGTCTGCCAATTAACATTACAACTACTAAAGGGTGTCCTGGCCTACCTGGTTATTCAAATGTTATTGAACATGACTGTCACGGACCTGGCCGGAGCAGAGGCTGTTGGAGAGGACTGTGTGCGGGCCTGTTGCCCACCGATTATGGGCCCTAGCATTTGAGGTGAATGAGAAATCCAGTCTGAACTGTATTAATCGGACTCAGTCATGTATATATTGTATGGGGACTTCTTACTGTAGATTTGTGTCCCTGAAGAGGGAGGGGGGATTCCTCCAGCAGCCCCCTACTGATAAGACTGATTCATTCTGCTGGGACACATCCTGTGAGGAGATGCTGGTGTTATCAACATGTGTTTATGTTAATTGAGAGAGCTGATCACATTAGCCACCAGCCCTGGCTAATAGACGAATGGTCTAGGCTGAGGAGGGGGGAGATTGTTGTTTGTATTGTTAATTGTATTAATGTGTGAAGCTCGGTGCCCACAAGACTGTCATCTGGTCTGGGTACATTTTGTAATAAATTAGGTCATGTTAATTAGGTTAGCTTTGAGTCATCCCTGCTGTATAAAGGTCTGTGAGATCTCAAAATAAAGGTAGTTCTGATGTACTCCAAGACTGGTGTTGTCTAGTTCTTGGGGTTCCTATAGCCAGATCCATTGGACTCGTGTTCCAGAACTTAGGAAGCGGTATATGACGGAAGCACTCAAGCGGAGTGTGGGACGTTCCGTGACATTGGTGGCAGCGGTGGGATAGCTTCCTGAAGTCTGAAGTCTGGGACATCCAAACCTCCAACTTGATCCAACATCAGCATAGCAGACTTCAGTCACCCCAGCGGAGATATGGACCTGGCATCAGAATTCCCGGGGCTGCTGCGGATCATCCTTTCAACGTACACCAGGACTGTGTCTGAGGATGAATACCTGGAGCTCAGGCAGCTGATTCGGGTGGAGCTCTGGATTGCAGCCCTCCGTCTCGCTGGTATAAAACAGGGCAAGTGCTTTCCAACCCAAGAGCAACGGGCCAGTGACCAACGGGCATTGCGGATGGCATTCCTGGGAGAGCAGCCCCAGGAGCAATGGGTGACTGAGTTGGACAGGTTGGTCCAGCAGGAGATAGAGCTGGACAATCGTTATCGGGCTCTGCAATGGCACGCAGAGGAGGGATATTTAGGGGAGACAACAGAATGCTCTCCGGAGGGATATGACTTTGGCGGCCCTGGATTGCTGTGGGAGAACCTTACAGATCTTTTTATGTTTGGCGATGAGGGGGAACCTGACCTTGAGGACATGAGGGACTATAGAGAGTCTATGCTCGGTCTTGCAGGGGTCTCAGAGCTCAAACCTGATCTGGACCATTTGCTAAGGAAGGAACAGCATCTGGAAAGGGCATACAGGAAACTGCTAGAACAAGTTCAGCAGCATGCCAGAGAATCGGCAGTGGAAAATCCGGAGATTGCCGTCCCCAAACCTGAAGTGCTGACAACAGGGCAGAGCTCTGCTAACCTCTGTCCAGAAATGATAACATCTTCTGGGTTCCATGGACAGGAGATGGTGAACCTCTATTCCCAGACATCAGTTGCAGAGACATGGGATTTGATAGACTTTTCTGCTGAGGAAGAACAACCTGATGAGCCTCCAGCAGAAGAGCTGCTATCAGGGCCAAAGTTCACTGTGTTCTGCCCAGCACCAACAGTGGCTTCGGCCTTCCTGAGAGAAGAGGTAGTCGGCCTTTCTCCCACAACACTGACAGGGACATGTGATTTTCTGCCAGCAGCATCTATGGAGTTAAAACAAACTTCTCCAGCTGAAGATCTGGTAACTGAACAGAGGGTCCAAGACCTCTGTCCCACACTTTTACCACTTCCAGAGACTGGGGATTTAATAGACATTTCTGTAGAGGAGGAACCACCTAGCAAACCCCCAGCAGAAGTGCTGGCAACTGGACAGAGGGTCCAAGACCTCTGCCCCACACCTGCAGCAATTGTGGAGGCTCAGGGTGAGAAGATGGCAATCACTTCCCAGCAGCAGATACAGGGGGAGAAGGGAGCGGAGGTGTGTGTTGTCCCTCCCCAACAGTTGGCCAGGGTGGAGGAAGTGGGCTTTCCTCCCCAGCAAAGATCCGTGTACCTGGGAGACAGTACCATCGACATGTCGTCCCAGCAGCCAGATGAGGGAATGGAAAAGGAAGCAGCCGGCTCACCTCCCCAATGGCAGCTACACAGTTTGGGAGTGGAGGAAGCCAGCCGCCTGCCCCAACAGTTAGCCGGAGCAGAGGATGCGGAGTCCCCAGCAGAAGTGCTGGCAACAGGGCAGAGTGCTACCAACCTCTGCCCAGCACCGGCAACAACTACAGAGTTCCAGGGAGGCGGGGCAGTCGGCCTCCCTCTCCAACAGTTAGCCGGAACAGATGGTGTGGGGTTTCCAGCAGAAGGGCTGGCAACAGGGCCGAGGACTGCTGGACTCTGCCCTCAACTAACAGAGGATGGATTTCCTGTGAAGGTGGATGGGACTTCAGTCTCCACCTGTATACCCCAGGGATGCTGGGCAGTGGGCCCCAATCCCCAACAGCATGACGGAGTGAGCCCAGACACCCTGTCTTCTCTCCAGCGGCAGAAAGGATTCCAGGGAGAAGGGCCAGTCCAGGCCTCTCCCCAGCGGCAGATATGTTCTCTGAGAGAGGCAGAGGTTGGCTGGGTGAGTGATACTCTGTTTGGAATAATTTATTTGGGGTACTGTGTGGGTACAGGCAGTAGAGGACTGGAACTATGGACTAACTTCGGAGTCAACCCGTCTGGGGTCTCCTCCTGTGTTAGTCTCCTGCCGAAAGGGGAGAAATGTCACGGACCTGGCCGGAGCAGAGGCTGTTGGAGAGGACTGTGTGCGGGCCTGTTGCCCACCGATTATGGGCCCTAGCATTTGAGGTGAATGAGAAATCCAGTCTGAACTGTATTAATCGGACTCAGTCATGTATATATTGTATGGGGACTCCTTACTGTAGATTTGTGTCCCTGAAGAGGGAGGGGGGATTCCTCCAGCAGCCCCCTGCTGATAAGACTGATTCATTCTGCTGGGACACATCCTGTGAGGAGATGCTGGTGTTATCAACATGTGTTTATGTTAATTGAGAGAGCTGATCACATTAGCCACCAGCCCTGGCTAATAGACGAATGGTCTAGGCTGAGGAGGGGGGAGATTGTTGTTTGTATTGTTAATTGTATTAATGTGTGAAGCTCGGTGCCCACAAGACTGTCATCTGGTCTGGGTACATTTTGTAATAAATTAGGTCATGTTAATTAGGTTAGCTTTGAGTCATCCCTGCTGTATAAAGGTCTGTGAGATCTCAAAATAAAGGTAGTTCTGATGTACTCCAAGACTGGTGTTGTCTAGTTCTTGGGGTTCCTATAGCCAGATCCATTGGACTCGTGTTCCAGAACTTAGGAAGCGGTATATGACGGAAGCACTCAAGCGGAGTGTGGGACGTTCCGTGACAATGACATTATGACAGAGTCCAATGTTAAGGTCCGAGTAAAGCCGTATCATATCCCAGAAGCACAAAGTCTCAGAGGAGGTCCAGAGAATGCTTGAGCGCAATGTCATTGAGGAATCGGAGCGAATGATCAAGCCTGAATGCATGACATTGTAGGACTTAAGCCCATATACTTAATACCATCCTACCCTACATACCCTCCCTCCAAAAACATCAGGGATGACTCGGACTAGTTTCTGGAGTAAAATGGCCTTGCGACCTTTTATTTAAAACATATAATTTAACATAAATATATAAATAACTGTATTTCCTTAAATAACTTGTTAAGGTAACTTACTCAGTAAGAACTATGACTATGACCTAGGTCACTGGTACAACCTCGTTAATTTAAAACCTGCCAGTCGGAAACCCCGGACACGGCATTATAACAACATACCCCAGTGACCTGGCATTTTAACTCCTGCAGGTTAACCCTTAGGGCCTGAAGGTACCAACTACAATCCCCATCCTTCCATGTATGGGTACCAGCAAAACTCCCATCATCTGAATGGGTACAATCAAACAACCCCCCATCCTTGGATGGGTACACATGTTACAACTTGTAACAGAACTTATCCTATTCAAGGAACAAACAACTACTGCCAACCATTGGGAGGGTGGGTGGGAATCTCGTCCACCACCACTCTCAAACTAATGTCACTTCCCCTTCCTACATCTCCTACACAAAACTTCCTGCAGCCCCTCTCCTTCTCTAAAAGGAGAAGTGTAACCCTTTCAGGGACAGGCAGATGTGCAGTCCAGCACTGTCATGCCGTCCCTGCGCTTAGGGTCCCCCTGGCTCCGTGACTCTCTTTTGCACCAAAGCCCAACTGCCATCCTATGGTTTTGCAATGATTGTCGGAAACTTAGTGGGAAGGGCCATCAATAGAGAGTACTGGAGGGCCGGGGCCTTGTCAGCGTGTATTGGGCCCCATGATTTCAAATGAACTAAATTCAAAATGGCTTAGCAGTCACCCCACTATTGGACATACCTGTAAAAGGTGTTATACTTCTTTTGTATGTACAATTAATATCGACAAACAAAAATCACATGTAAAAACATTGCATTGTCCTGCTCCCATATATATATATATATATATATATATATTGTAATAGTCCCTGTCACTGGGAAAAGGGATGGGATCTCTAACCCTGTGTCCATGTCTTATGGAGAGCCAGCAGGTTGTGTGCCCAGGTGCACACAGCCCATATAACGAGGGGCTAGAGAGAGCAGAGGGTGGAGGAAGGTGGAGTGTGTGTAGCTTGTTGCTACTGCTGTGTGAAGACAGACCTGTGTCTGGAGAGTGGTCTGCCCTGTGGGAGTCTGCAGCCTATGTAAAGGGGATTCTTTGCCCAGGGACTGGGAAAGGCTGGCCAGCCTTGAGAGTCGGGGAGACTGAGGAAGCCAGTGAGTCCAGGGGGCTGTAAAGAATTGGCCAATCTGTTGAGAGCAAGCAGAGGAACTGCTGACAAGAGAGCCAGGTGGCTCGGTATGTTTTCCTTATTTTTGGAGTGCTTAATGAAGTTAAACCCCTGCGTGGGAATCCTGAATGGACCTTTTTGCTTTTGTTTTTCGGTTTAATAAACGTGGGCTACCAGGCCCTTAACTATAATGCCTGTCTGATGTGGACTCACTGCACTAAAAACGCATTTATCGCTTGAGCTAAATACCCCAAACATTACTATATATATATAGAGAGATAGAGAGAGAGAGAGAGCACCTGTATGTTGCGCCCATATAAACATCAACCTCAAACACATGGTTGCTATATATTGCTGCATTTGTCTCTTATTTTCTGCTTTGTATAAATAAAATGTTCTAGTTTATTTAGAAGGCAATGAGTCCACAATACACAATGTAATTAATGTAAAGGATAGAATATCACCATTCCTTGCCCAGTTGATAGATAAATGCTGTGTATGTGTGGACCATTCTCGGGGGTTCTCGGTGCCCAGAGGTGGTAAACTCTAATGACGCTCTCTGTTTTTCTTTCAGAAATATGGATTGTTCCCGGAGGTTCCCTCTTCAGGAATCCACTTACAGGAATCTTTTTGGGTATAAGAATGAGATCACTGAACTCTTATTCAAGAAGTTTGGTTGTGTGGTGGAGTTGAACGGTCCTGAACTCAGTAAATCTCACGCTCCATCAATCAAGGCTGAAAAAGTTTATGAGAAGAGAACCTTGGGGGGCCCTGTGGTCAGTGTATGGAAGGGCGACCTCACTAAGCAGGACGCTGACGTTGTGGTGAATGCCGCTAATGAAGACCTGGATCATATCGGGGGGTTGGCCCGTGCTTTGGTGGAAGCTGGAGGACCAATCATCGAAAGGGACAGCAAAGATTACATTGAGAAATATGGAAAGATAAAAACTGGAGAGTACGCAATCACACGTCCCGGCAATCTCCCCTGTAAGTGTCTCCTTCATGTTGTGGGGCCGATATGGTTTAAAGAAACTGCCAGCAAATGTGATGATGAGCTTGCCGAATGTATCAAGAATGTGCTGAAATATGTGAATCAACACAAAGATATCAAATCTGTGGCCATCCCAGCCGTGAGCTCCGGGATCTTTGGGTTTCCTCTCCAACAATGTGCAGATATTATCGTGAAAACCATTCGCTCATTCTGTTATACTGTGACACCATCTCATGCAAAGGAAATCCGACTGGTGAATAACAATGACCCGGCTATCCAAGCCATGAAGTCGGCCTGTGAAAGCACTTTTGGACCAAGTGATGACCTCAGTGGAGCCACATCAGGTCCACCTGACCAAACACGGGCAATAACACGCAGCATGAGCGCTAAATCACAACCTTCACCAGCAACGTCCCGCAATAGGGAAGCTCCTGGGCAACACTCAGCACACAGACCCTCTACAGAGATGTCACAACCCATCACCATCAATGGATTAACCCTTCACCTGAAATATGGGCTGATAGAGGAACAGAAGGTAAGTCCATCGTATTTCTCTTTCCACCCATCTCCATAGATAATAAATACCGGCATACATACCACTACGCAGAAGAAAGATTTCCTTGCTGTCTGTTTTGATAACAAAAAAGATTTCATCTGCCATTCTCTTCTGGATTTCCGTGGTTGGGCTCTGGGCTTTGTAAGAACAAACACTGTGTAAGGCCTGGTGCACATCTATGCGTCTTCAGTTTTGCAGAATCACACTACAGTCTATTTAACATGACTTCCTATGGGTCACGGTCACCTCTCTGCGTTTTCAGCCGGTGCGTCTTTTGCAAAGAGTCGGGAACTTTTTGCCCACAGCAGGTTGCGTTTTTGGTTCCATAGACTTCAATGAAAACGCAGTGGAAATGCATCAAAAACACAATATAAACGTGTCAAAAATGCATGTGAAAAAAATGCACTGGAAAAGTCCATTAACTGCAACCTGCATTGGTATGAATCTAGTCTAAAGCCCAGCTTTAGTTTAAATCAGCTAAATACATCGCCGGTGCATCAAAACAAGAATTATACAAAGTCTTACAGTTACATTTTCTAAGAAAGCAGCCACAGCCTGAGTAGAAAAGCACATCTCCTGCCAGAATGCTGCAGAAAAGGACCCTTGCTCTCTATGTGGAAGCAGTGGTCTCTCTTCAGAGGTATGATCCACCCCCTGCTGAATAAGCTCTGCAATCATCAAACCTGAGGATTTCTGCTGATTGGGGAGGTCTAGTTCTGACTCAGCAGCAGGGGGTACATCGGACCTCTGAAGAGAGACCACTGCTTCCACACAGAGAACAAGGGTCCTTCTCATTCTGAAGAGCACCCAATGCACCTTGCTGACAGACTTGCATTGCAGAGCCGTGCAACATCTGACAACGCACTAATGTGCATTGAGGTGCGATGCACGGCCACATACAGTGGGGACAGAAAGTATTCAGACCCCCTTACATTTTTCACTCTTTGTTATATTGCAGCCATTTGCTAAAATCATTTAGTTCATTTTTTTTCCTCATTAATGTACACACAGCACCCCATATTGTACACACAGTGTATACAATATGGGGTGCTGTGTATACAATATGGGGTGCTGTGTGTACAATATGGAGTGCTGTGTGTACAATATGAGGTGCTGTGTGTACAATATGAGGTGCTGTGTGTACAATATGGGGTGCTGTGTGTACAATATGGGGTGCTGTGTATACAATATGGGGAGCTGTGTGTACAATATGGGGTGCTGTGTGTACAATATGGGGTGCTGTGTATACAATATGGGGTGATGTGTGTACAATATGATGTGCTGTGTGTACAATATGGGGTGCTGTGTGTACAATATGGGGTGCTGTGTGTACAATATGAGGTGCTGTGTGTACAATATGGGGGGCTGTGTGTACAATATGGAGTGCTGTGTGTACAATATGGGGTGCTGTGTGTACAATATGGGGGGCTGTGTGTACAATATGGGGTGCTGTGTGTACAATATGAGGGGCTGTGTGTACAATATGGGGAGCTGTGTATACAATATGGGGTGCTGTGTGTACAATATGGGGTGCTGTGTGTACAATATGGGGTGATGTGTGTACAATATGGGGTGCTGTGTGTACAATATGGGGGGCTGTGTGTACAATATGGGGTGCTGTGTGTACAATATGGAGTGCTGTGTGTACAATATGAGGTGCTGTGTGTACAATATGGGGAGCTGTGTATACAATATGGGGTGCTGTGTGTACAATATGGGGTGCTGTGTGTACAATATGGGGTGATGTGTGTACAATATGGGGTGCTGTGTGTACAATATGGGGTGCTGTGTGTACAATATGGGGGGCTGTGTGTACAATATGGGGTGCTGTGTGTACAATATGGGGTGCTGTGTGTACAATATGGGGTGCTGTGTGTACATTATGGGGTGCTGTGTGTACAATATGGGGGGCTGTGTGTACAATATGGGGGGCTGTGTGTACAATATGGGGGGCTGTGTGTACAATATGGGGGGCTGTGTGTACAATATGGGGTGCTGTGTGTACATTATGGGGTGCTGTGTGTACATTATGGGGTGCTGTGTGTACAATATGGGGTGATGTGTGTACAATATGGGGTGCTGTGTGTACAATATGGGGTGCTGTGTGTACAATATGGGGTGATGTGTGTACAATATGGGGTGCTGTGTGTACAATAATGAGGACAAAAATCAACTTAAATGATTTTAGCAAATGGCGGCAATATAACAAAGAGTGAAAAACTTAAGGGGGTCTGAATACTTTCCGTCCCCACTCTATGGTGCTTGCAACTTTTTTGATGCATTTTTGGTTTGTTAAGCTTCTTAATAAAATGAATGGTCCGCCCTAATGGAATGCATGTGAATGGGCTGCATATAGTGTGTGATGTACACTGCTAGGAATCAGACTTTCCTCACCTCTGATTTGATGCACCTGGAATGGATTTAGCTGATATAAACTGTAAGTTCACGTTGACCTTATGTAATATGTCTTTCCCAGGAGTTGTTTTTTCTCCCGTTTTACGTTATTCCACAGGCTATTCTGGGTACAATTTTGAGGAGACCATTTTAGAGTAGAGCGGCCACATTGGGGGTCATCTTGGCAGATGGGCAAACTCTGAACAGCGAGGTTACAGCTGGCACTTAGGTACCACCAAGCCTGGCATGTTGGTCCATGGTCAGAACAGAATAAATATATTTTGCATGCTATTCTGCTCTGCAGTACAGAGTTACAGAGCATCCAGAAAGTATTCACAGCGCTTCGCTTTTTCCACATTTTGGTATGTTGCAGCAATTCATTATTTTCCTCCAAAATTCTACAAACAATCCCCATAATGACAACGTGAAAGAAGTTTGTTTGAAATCTTTGCAAATTTATTAAAAAAACATCTGAAAAACACCCCCACAGCATGATGCTGCCACCACCATGCTTCACAGTAGGGATGGTATTGGTCAGGTGATGAGCGGTGCCTGGTTTTCTCCAGACATGACACTTACCATTCAGGCCAAAGAGTTCAATCTTTGTATCATCAGACCAGAGAATTTTGTTTCTCATGATCTGAGAGTCCTTCAGGTGCCTTTTGGCAAACTCCAGACGGGCTGTCATGTGCCTTTTACTGAGGAGTGACTTCCGTCTGGTCACTCTACCATACAGGCCTGATTGGTGGAGTGCTGCAGAGATGGTTTGTTCTTCTGGAAGTTTCTCCTCTTTCCACAGAGAAACGCTGGAGCTCTGTCAGAATGACCATCGGGTTCTTGGTCACCTCCCTGACTAAGGCTCTTCTCCCCCCGATCACTCAGTTTGGCCGGACGGCCCTCTCTAGGAAGAGTCCTGGTGGTTCCAAACTTCTTCCATTTACAGATGATGGAGGCCACTGTGCTCATTGGAACCTTCAATGCTGCAGAAATGTTTCTGTACCCTTCCCCAGATCCAGTGGCGGATGGTGAAGTTTTAGGATGGGGGGGCGTCAGACCCCGCCCTTCCTTTTTGACCCCTCCCAGTTGGTGAAAATGGGTGTGGTTTCAGCGAAACAGTGGGCATGGCTCTAAGGTAGTGTGGTTGGCGTCTGAGATGAACGAGGGATAGAGGGACAGCAGGTCCTACACAACAATAGAAGTATGTGTATTCTAGAAAGTTTAACAATCAGCAGATAAAGATATTCCAAACACCTGGTGTTAGCGCTTCAATTATCCCGGCACCATGGTTGTTATGGTGTCAGGATTAGGGATGAGCTTCGTGTTCGAGTCGAACCCATGTTCGACTCGAACATCGGCTGTTCGGTCGTTCCCCGAATTGCGAACGATATGGGCTGTTCGCGCCAAATTCGTGTGGCGTGTCACGGCCCATAATTCACTGTGGCATCGCAGTGCATTGCTGGCTGATGATTGGCCAAGCATGCACTATGACCCGCATGCTTGGCCAATCACAGCGCCGCCTGAACAGAGAGCCGTAATTGGCCAAAGCCAAGGAGGCTTTGGCCAATTATGGCTCAGGGGATTTAGTACACGCCCCACACTATATAAGGCTGCCTGCACGGCGGCCCTGTGCAGTGTGTTCCGGTGTGCTGAGAAATAGAGAGAGAGAGAGAGAGAGAGACAGTGTCATTTCATTTGAGTTAGATAGATTAGGCAGGACAGTCAGTCAGTTAGCTGCACTTAAAGTGTATTGTGTGTATATATATGCATCCCAGGTGTTGCGCATATATATATATATATATATATATATATATATATATATATATATATATATAATATATATATATATATATATACACACACTGTATTCAGTTTAGCTAGATCCGTTCCTGTTATCTTCTAGACTATTTACATTTAGTGCAGTGCGTCCTGCTCACAGTGTTCAGCTAAAACTACAAGTTAGTGCGGTGCGTCCAACTCAGTGTTCAGCTAAACCTAGAAGTTAGCGTAGTGAGACCTCTGCACAGTGTCCATCTAAAGCTACAAGTTATTGCAGTGCGTCCTGCTCACAGTGTTCAGCTAGATCCGTTCCTGTTATCTTCCTACTGACAGGCAGGCTTGTCTTGTTACAGTATATAAAGCTACCTCAAGGTAAGGTCTGCTCAGGCCTACAGCACACCAGTCAGCGCCAAATGGATCAATTGATGTCAAAAAGAGAGCAAAACTAAAGACTGGGGGAGATAACACTCAGTATCTATGCAGAGTGATCTAAAGGACAGCAGCCGTTTTAGAAAATCATAAGATTAAAACAAATATTATTAATAATAGTATATATAAACCAGACGAGTAGACATATACTACAAACAGCGCTAATTGTTGAGCAAAGATAAATATAAGATCATGCGGCCAACTACGCACAAAAGCAATCAAACAGAGAGGCAGAGAGTCTGTGAAGTGCTCAGAAAAAAGTCCATCAGTGACAATACAGTAGTATCTCAGTGTGCGCCTTCCACCGGTCAGCAGAATTTCACCCTGTGTTGACACTCTCCCCCTAGGGGATCGAACTCACCAGATCTACTAATTTAAAAAGCCTCCAAGAACAAAAGGTCTTCTCAGCACCACTCTCTCAGTACCTTCAGTTGCAACCTGTTCCTCTAGGGTAAAGTATGTCCTTGTGTCATTGCAGGACATAGGAAGGGCTCCTATGATTTTCCATCTGGTCAATTGGGAGAGGGATCTGTTGGATCCAGTGTGCAGTGGATCGCCCTTTAAGCCGGAAGGATCGCTATTATCATCATCTGATTACATATGTGTATAGCCCATGCACTGATGGTATTCATCTGTTTGGAGTTGTGCCCCCCCCCTGAACCCCCAGGAGCGGTACTGAGAGAGTGGTGCTGAGAAGACCTTTTGTTCTTGGAGGCTTTTTAAATTAGTAGATCTGGTGAGTTCGATCCCCTAGGGGGAGAGTGTCAACACAGGGTGAAATTCTGCTGACCGGTGGAAGGCGCACACTGAGATACTACTGTATTGTCACTGATGGACTTTTTTCTGAGCACTTCACAGACTCTCTGCCTCTCTGTTTGATTGCTTTTGTGCGTAGTTGGCCGCATGATCTTATATTTATCTTTGCTCAACAATTAGCGCTGTTTGTAGTATATGTCTACTCGTCTGGTTTATATATAAAGCTACCTGAAGAAAATTACTGGTGTTCCTTTGATCCTATTAGTACCACAGTCAGACAGCTAGACTATTTACAGTTAGTGCAGTGCATCCTGCTCACAGTGTTCTGCTAAACCTACAAGTTAGTGGGGTGCGTCCTGCTCACAGTGTTCAGCTAAACCTACAAGTTAGTGGGGTGTGTCCACCTCACAGTGTTCAGCTAAACCTACAAGTTAGTGGGGTGCGTCCTGCTCACAGTGTTCAGCTAAAGCTACCTGTAGAAGGTTGGTGGTGTTCTCATACTACAGACAGGCAGTTGATTTTGCTAGCTGCAGTATCAGTACATATATATATATATATATATATATATATATATATATATATATATATATATATATATATATATATATATATATATATCCCAGCTTAGTGCAGCTACAGGCCATTAGTATGTCTGGAAGGCCAAGAAGGAGAGGCAGACAGTCACAAGCCAATAAAAGAGGGCAAGCAGGCTCTGTGTCTAGTGCTGGTCGTGGAGACGGTGCATCCTCATCAGCACGTGGCCATGGGACACGCTTGGCCTTTTTTTCGGCAGCTGGCCATGTTGAGCCGCAACATGCGGAAGACTTGGTCGAGTGGATGACCAAGCCGTCCTCATCCTCCTCATCCTCTCTCACCCATGCCCAGGGTACTTTGTCTGGCAAAGCAGCGGCCTCTTCCCTCGGCTCAATGTCATCAGTGACTCCTTCCCTAGCCCCACCATGTCCTCCTGAGGAGTCCCTCGAACTGTTTGACCACAGTGTTGGGTACATGCTCCAGGAGGATGCCCAGCGTTTGGAAGGCTCTGATGATGATACTGAGCTCGATGAAGGCAGTAACATGAGCACGGACAGAGGGGGTGCCCAAGAAGGACAGCAATCTGGCAGTCATGCTCCCCCTGCTGCAGCATACTGCCAGGTTTGCTCCAGTGATGAGGAGGGAGGGGATGATGAGGTCACTGACTCAACGTGGGTGCCTGATAGGAGAGAGGAGGAGGAGGCGGCACATCACCAATGAGGCAGGATGCCCTCCAGGGGCCAGCCTAAGGGCAGCACATTGACTGCATCACACCCCAAAGCTCCACATGTGCAGGGCGCTGCAGTCTCTGCGCGTTATTCAAAAAGTTCTTTGGTGTGGGCCTTTTTTGAGACGAGTGCATCAGATCGCACCGCTGCTATTTGCAACATATGTCTCAAGCGTATCTCACGTGGCCAAAACATCTCCCGCTTGGGCACCACATGCTTGACCAGACATATGTTGACCTGCCATGCAGTTCATTGGCAAGCGTATCTAAAAGACCCACACCAAAGAACAAAGAGGACCTCTCCTTGCTCCTCATCAGCTGAGATTTCCAACCCCACTAGACCTTCAGTCCTCTCTGAGACCTGCACTGAGAGGAATGAAGGTATAGAATTAGGTGTGTCGCAGCCAAGTACTTGTGGGCAATCTGCTTTTGGTACACCGACGTCAGATTGTACCAGGCAAATTTCCCTGCCCCAGCTGCTGCACCGCCGAAAGAAGTTTGCTCCCAGTCATCCACATGCCCAGCGGTTGAATGCTAGCTTGGCAAAATTGCTAGCACTTCAACTGCTGCCTTTTCAGTTGGTAGACTCTGCCCCCTTCCGTGAGTTTGTGGAATGTGCGGTTCCTCAGTGGCAGGTACCCAAACGCCACTTTTTCTCACGGAAGGCGATTCCGGCTCTCTACCGGCATGTGGAAGGCATTGTCCATGCCTCACTGGACAGGGCAGTCAGCGGTAAGGTGCATATTACCGCTGATTCATGGTCCAGCAGGCATGGACAGGGACGTTACCTAAGTTTCACGGCGCATTGGGTGACTCTGCTGGCAGCTGGGAAGGATGCAGGACAAGGTGCAGTGGTGTTGGAGGTTGTTCCGCCACCACGCCTCCAAAATGCTAATGATTGTGACACACCTCTCTCCTCCACCCCCTCCTCTTCTTCTTCCTCCATGGCCTCTTCCTCGGAACCAGCAGTGCTCCGTAGTCGTTCAAGGGGCTACGCAAGTACGCAGGCCAAAAGATGCCATGCGGTGCTTGAGCTGGTGTGCTTGGGGGACAGGAGCCACACTGGGGCAGAGGTTCTGTAAGCTCTGCAGGGGCAGGTTCAGAGGTGGTTGGCGCCACGCCAACTTAAGGCAGGAATGGTGGTTTGCGACAATGGCACCAACCTCCTCTCTGCCCTCCGACAGGGACAAATGACCCATGTGCCCTGTTTGGCTCACGTCCTTAACTTGGTGGTGCAGCGGTTCTTGGGCAGGTACCCGGGCTTACAGGATGTCCTGAGGCAGGCCAGGAAAGTCTGTGTGTATTTCCGCCGGTCATATAATGCCAGTGCTCGGCTGACGGACCTCCAAAAGGAGTTTAACCTGCCCAAGAACCGCCTAATCTGTGACATGCCCACCGGGTGGAACTCAACGTTGGCCATGCTGCAGCGGCTGCACATGCAGCAGAGGGCCATCAATGAGTACCTGTGCGACTATGGCACCAGGACAGGGTCAGGGGAGCTTGTTTTTTTTTCCCCATGCCAGTGGGCCATGATCAGGGATGCATGCACTGTCCTGTCACCATTTGAGGAGGCCACGAGGATAGTGACAGTGCATGCATCAGTGACACTGTCCCCCTTGTCCACCTGCTGGAGCACACGCTGCGTGGAATAATGGACAGGGCACTTGAGGCAGAACAGAGGCAGGAAGAGGAGGACTTCCTTAGCTCTCAAGGCCCCCTTTATCCAGACAGTGTTCCTGCGTGCCCGCCGATCACACAGGAAGAGGACGAGCAGGAGGAGGAGGAAGATTGTGTCAGTATGGAGGTGGAGCCTGGCACTCAGCATCAGCAGCAGTCTTTAAGGGATCAGTCCCAAGAAACACATGGACTTGTACGTGGCTGGGAGGAGGTGGCTGCGGACCATGTCATCCTTAGTGACCCAGAGGACTCCGGACTGAATGCCTCAGCAAACCTACGCTGCATGGCCTCCCTGATCCTGCAAAGCCTGCGTAAGGATCCTCGTATTCGTGGTATCAAGGAGAAGGACCAATACTGGCTGGCAACCCTCCTTGATCCACGTTACAAGGGTAAGTTTGCGGACCTTATCTTGCCATTGCAGAGGGAGCAGAGGATGAAACATCTTCGGGAGGTCTTGCAGAAAGGTCTGTGCAACGCGTTCCCAGAGACTGGGAGGTTACAAACTCCTGTTTCTGGACAACGTGTTGCTGAGGCTTCGGTCAGTCAAAGAAGGAGCGGTGGAGAAGGTGGCCGTCTGACCGATGCGTTCAGACAATTTTTTGGTCCGCAGTATGATCGGTTCCAGCAACCATCGCCAGCATCTGTTTTACATGGTGCAGGAATACCTAGGGGCAAGATCAGACTTGGACACCTTTCCCACCGAAAATCCTCTGGGTTACTGGGTCTTGAGGATGGATCACTGGCCAGAGCTTGCACAGTATGCAATTGAGCTACTGGCCTGTCCTGCATCCAGCGTTCTTTCGGAACGCACATTCAGTGCTGCTGGAGGCGTGGTAACCGATCACAGGGTGCGTCTGTCCACCGATTCGGTCGATCGACTGACCTTCATAAAAATGAATGAGTCTTGGATCACCACCAGCTACCAAGCACCTGATGCTGATGTAACCGAATAATTTTTTTTTGAAATCTCAGATCCCTTCAAAGACTGCCTATACTGATGCTGAGTGACTATCCCTGAGTAATTATCCTCTTCCTCCTCAATCATCACGCTGATGGCTTGTAAGAACATTTTTGGTTCTGGGCGCCACCACCAGTGCCTAAGGCACAATTTTTCAGCCCCTGTTTAATAGGGGCGTGTAATTACAATTTTTGATGCAATACTTTGCAGCAGGGCTCGTTCCTGCATTCCAACTAGAGTGTCTGTGAGGGGTTGCAGTGTTGTGGCACCAGTGCCTAAGGCCCAATTTTTCTGCCCCTGTCTAACAGGGGCGTGTAATTACAATTTTTGATGCAATACTTTGCAGCAGGGCTCGTTCCTGCATTCCAACTAGAGTGTCTGTGAGGGGTTGCAGTGTTGTGGCACCAGCACCAGTGCCTAAGGCCTAATTTTTCAGCTCCTGTTCAACAGGGACATGTAATTACAATTCTTGATCTAATATTTCACAGCAGGGCCCTGTGAGGGCTTACAGTGTTGTGGCCACAGCAACACCTAAGGCCCAAATTTCTGCTGAGTATATAGGGCACGACCCTACTTTCAAACAACTAACTTACAAACGACTCCTACTTGCAAATGGAAGGAGACAACAGGAAGTGAGAATAAATCTACCCCTAGGAAGGGAAATTCACTCCTGTAAGAGTTAATATGGGAAAAACATTTCTCCTTTCCACTGATGCTTTCCAATCCATTGGGACAAAAAGTGAGGTGAAATCTTCTGAAGAGGAGCACAGACAGCAAAACAAATGTCACAGGGGTGATAACCCTTCCCTATGTTTTCCAAAAAGCTTAAAAAAGATTTTTTGGCTGGAGCTAAACACGTTAAAAATGTACCCGTTCAAAATTACAAAGAGATTCTACTTAACAACAAACCTACAGTCCCTGTCTTGTTTGCACCGCCTGTATACTGCTGTTCAGAGTATATAGGGCCTGGTGGCCCCACACCTTTCCTTATTTTAATTTGGGTGCGGGGTTCCCCTTAATATCCATACAAGACCCAAAGGGCCTGGTAATGGACTGGGGGGTACCCATGCCGTTTGTCTCACTGATTTTCATCCATATTGCCATGACCCGACATGACATTAAACCCGCAAGCAGTTTTAAATGAGATTTTTTCCTTTAAAAATGACATTTGGTGCAGGGACTGTTCTAAACACGGGAAACACGCGTCACTTTACAGGCATACTATAGACACCCCCCAAGTACGATATTTAAAGGAATATTTCACTTTTTTTTTTTTTTACTTTAAGCATCATTAAAATCACTGCTCCCGAAAAAACGGCCGTTTTTAAAAGTTTTTTTTGCATTGATACATGTCCCCTGGGGTAGGACCCGGGTCCCCAAACCCTTTTTAGGAAAATACCATGAAAATTAGCCTTTAAAATGAGCACTTTTGATTTCGAACGTTCGAGTCCCATAGACGTCAATGGGGTTCTAACGTTCGTGCGAACGTTCGGTCCGTTCGCAGGTTCTGGTGCGAACCGAACCGCGGGGGTGTTCGGCTCATCCCTAGTCAGGATGATTGAAGTGCATTATTTCTATTATTACATTCTAATATAAAATGAAATCATTCAACTCACCATAACTCAGAATCAGTGGGAGCACCGAGCGTGTCACTAGCCACGTTGCCTGCCACCAGATGCCATCAGTTGCCCCCAGCAGAGTCTGTCCTTACATGCAGCCTGTGTCCCACCAAATGCAGCCTTGCCTGTGTCCCATCGAAAGCTTCCCCCCTGTTCTCCGTGGGAGCGCAGTGGTACAGGAAGTGACATCAAACTCAGATGTCAATTAAACCGCCCGGCCGTAGTAATAGATACTACGAGCGCCAGGCAGAAGCTACTCGGCGATTCGGAAAGCGCCGCAAGGCGGGATAAAAGCCCGCAAATGGAGCGCCGCGTCTGCAATCTCGTGATTGCATAGAAGTGGCGCTTCCCATAAGTGCACTGTGTCCGTTTTTTTTTTTTTTTTTTTGTTAAGGGTCAGTTTTAAAAACATTTTACTGGGGGAGGTCAGACAATTCCTTGGACTTCATGGCTTGGTTTGTGCTCTGACATGTACATGGGAGGAGTCTGTGATACTTATGTACGTGGGAGGAGTCTGTGATACTTATGTACATGGGAGGAGCCTGTGATACTTATGTACATGGGAGGAGTCTGTGATACTTATGTACATGGGAGGAGCCTGTGATACTTATGTACATGGGAGGAGTCTGTGATACTTATGTACATGGGAGGAGCCTGTGATACTTATGTACATGGGAGGAGCCTGTGATACTTATGTACATGGGAGGAGCCTGTGATACTTATGTACGTGGGAGGAGCCTGTGATACTTATGTACGTGGGAGGAGCCTGTGATACTTATGTACGTGGGAGGAGTCTGGGATACTTATGTACGTGGGAGGAGTCTGGGATACTTATGTACGTGGGAGGAGTCTGGGATACTTATGTACGTGGGAGGAGTCTGTGATACTTATGTACGTGGGAGGAGTCTGTGATACTTATGTACATGGGAGGAGTCTGTGATACTTATGTACGTGGGAGGAGTCTGTGATACTTATGTACATGGGAGGAGTCTGTGATACTTATGTACATGGGAGGAGTCTGTGATACTTATGTACATGGGATTTTTTCCTTTTTTATTTTTAATAAATTTGCAAAGAGTTCAAACAAACTTCTCTCATGTTGTCATTATGGGGGATTGTTTGTAGAATTTTGAGGAAAAGAATTAAAGGGGTTGTAAAGGTAAAAGTTTTTTCACCTTAATGCATTCTATGCATTAAGGTGAAAAAACTTCTGACAATACCGCCGCCCCCAGCCCCCCCGTTTTACTTACCTGACCCCTTTGAAAGTCCCGCGCTCGTTCCTGACATCCATTTCGCCGCTCAGCCTGGCCGCTGATTGGCTACAGTGGATGGATTGAAAGCAGCGCAGCCATTGGCTCGCGCTGCTGTCAATCACATCCAATGACGCGGCGCGCCGGGGGGCGGGGCCGAGTGATACAGTGAGCGACTATAGCCGCCGGCTGTATCACGGGAGTGCGCCCGCAAGAACTAACCACCATGCGAGGGAGCTCACATTAAGGTGGTGAGTCCTTGCGGGGAGGAGCCGAAACAGCCGCTGAGGGACCACAGAAGACAAGGTTCGGGGCCACTCTGTGCAAAACGAGCTGCACAGTGAAGGTAAGTATAACATGTTTGTTATTTAAAAAAAAAAAATTACCTTTACAACCCCTTTAATTTAATCAATTTTGGAATAAAGGCTGCAACATAACAAAATGTGGAAAAAGTGAAGTGCTGTGAATACCTTCTGGATGCTCTGTACATGACCAAATGAGATAGAAACCTGGTGCACATCAATTAGACCCAATCACCTCTCCCCATTTGCTGGGAAGGACAGCGCTTACTAGTTTGGTACACATTGTTATGGCGATGTTTACTGACCTTACTTATACGCTTAATGATACATAAAATAAGTGATTTAAAACCTTTTTGCCCTATCTACGAATCATCCCATGCAGTTGCAGCTATTACGGATAGAATTAATAACGAATGATAACTGTGCAAAAAGAATAACAATCAAATTTATTTATGCAGAAAAGAAATGTTAGAATAATCAAAAATTACCAAATAGAGTATAGAGATGTTACAAATGCAGTGTTGCCAGTCTACAAAGATAGTTAATGGTTACAATTGACATACACATGCTATCAAGGTATTAAGGCAATTCCTAGGATAGAAAAAGTTTAGAGAAAAGAAAAGAGACATAAGATAAAGATAATGACTGACAATGACTGTGCATTGTCTTAGTGCTTTTAAAAAATATCCCATGCATAATGTTCTCCATGCAGTTCAGTACACAGATGTGGTTCTATCCTCGTTGCTCTTCTGGTCTCCACTCTGGACAGTACTAAGTGAGATGCTGACACCAGAAATGTGAAAACAAGGCCTCTGTATACATGTTATATTATTATATGTACACAGCTGAACACATGACTTACATTGCAGCCGTAATAATAAAATTCGGTTTGACTGTTTTGCAGACAAGGATTATCGTGAACTCGGTCGCCTATAATCTGGACCTATCTACTGGAGCGATCTCAAGAGCAATTGCCACCAAGGCCGGGTACGGATTACAGAATGAACTCAGCAGACAAAGCAGTTACCATCGTACCATGATCCCCACCCGGGGCCACAACCTGTCCTGTGACTTTGTCTACCATGTCATTTTACCTATTGTTTCTTCAGCAAGCCATCAGTATGCGCTGCAGGTAAGTGCCTCCATTGATTTCTCCATCCTTCTCTGCCTGAGACAAATAAAAACAGTAAATTCTTTATAGAAGGCGCCTCTATGGGAGACCAATAATAACTCACCCAAACTGTTCCCACCTCTTAAGGGTAACAAAGGGGCTTATTTATAACGGACGAGGATATCGCTCCTCACTCTGCTTTATATTCTACAGCAACACTCAAATTTTCCACTCCCCTACTCACATTTTGCGAGTGGAAAATGAGGGCTCCAGCCAATCACAGCGCTGGAGCTCACAAACCCCCAAATAACTCTGAGAGACATGTCACCGGTCACAGGGCCGTCTTTAAGGCTGGACAAAAGGGGCTCCTGCCCAGGGCCCTGTCAATGTTGAATCAGTAAGCGGCTGTTTCCATGTCTGACAGCAGAGCTGGCTGAGTGGGGAGAGATACTGACAAGAGGTGGCCGGAGGAATGAAGGAGGATTGCACTGAGGAGGCAATGGCATAGATATGGATGAGCAGGAAGCGGGGGGGGGGGCGGTGGGAGTTACATCTGAATGAGAACGTGTACTTGACTTTTCATCACCTTTCTCTGCCCCTCTGCTTGCTGTTAACATTACCAGCCCGGCATGTACATAACGCCAGTTGGTTGGCACGGGTGAGTGGACAGCTGGTATGTTGTGTGAATAACAATCCAAATGAGCTAGTTTGCCCTGCTGTATTGAACCTTCACTGCTTTAGCCACTAAATTATCACCAATCTCTCTGCTTGCTATGCTAACTGACAGGACTGTTTTGAAGGTAAACCTGGTCGGCTTCATTAAAGTGGAGGGCCACCCTGAAAAAAAAAAATTACACCAAAAATCCTAAAAAAAGTAAAAAAAAACATTTGAAAAAAAAAAAAAATTAAACTTACCTGAACCCTTGTTGCTAGGCAGTCTTCCTAATCTGCCTCGTTCTATTCCGTGGCGTGTTCTGCTCCTAGCTGAGTGGCCCCGTTGCCTTCTGGGAACTCTGTGTGTGTTCCCAGAACACCACGGGGCCATTCACAGAGCGCCGTGCCACAGGAAACTGGCAGTGAAGCCGCAAGGCTTTAATTGTTTAAAACTAGGCAGATTGCCCAGGTTATTTGTTTACACAGAGAACTGTATCCCTTTGATCTAAGAAGGAAGAGTTAGTTACAATGTTTCAAGTTATAAACTTGGCAGAATGCCCGGATGCTTTCTTTTGACAGCTGACTGACACTGACATCAAATAACACTAAGGCCTCTTTCACACTTATACGACTTCAAAGTCGCACGATTTTGCCGCGATTTTACCGCGATTTGGGAGCAGTACTACTTTGTACGACTTTGCCACATTTTTGGCATTAACAAATGAAAACATACAGTAGTTTGTATGAATCATAAGGGGGAACTCCACGCCAAGTTTTAAATAAAAAAACTGGCGTGGGTTCCCCCCCAGGGGCATACCAGGCCCTTAGGTCTGGTATGGATTGTAAGGGGAACCCCCTACGCCGAAAAATCGGCGTGGGGGTCCCCGAAAAATCCATACCAGACCTTTATCCGAGCACGCAGCCCGGCCGGTTAGGAATGGGGGTGGGGGCGAGCGAGCGCCCCCCCCCCCTCCTGGACCGTACCAGGCCACATGCCCTCAACATGGGGGGTGGGTGCTTTGGGGCATGGGGGGCGCCCTGCAGGGCCCCCCCACCCCAAAGCACCTTGTCCCTATGTTGATGAGGACAAGGGCCTCTTCCCGACAACCCTGGCCGTTGGTTGTCGGGGTCTGCGGGCGGGGGGGCTTATCGGAATCCGGGAGCCCCCTTTAATAAGGGGGCCCCCAGATCCCGGCCCCCCACCCTATGTGAATGAGTATGGGGTACATCGTACCCCTACCCATTCACCTAGGGAAAAAAGTGTCAATAAAAAACACAGTACACAGGTTTTTAAAGTAATTTATTAGGCAGCTCCGGGGTCTTCTTCCGACTTCGGGGGTCCTCTTCCGACTTCGGGGGTCTCTCCGGCGTCTTCCCCCGGTGTCCGCATCTTCTGCCGGCTCCACCGCTATCTTCTGCCACTCTTTTGCCAGCAGTGGCCCGGACTTCTGGATCGTCTTCTTCCCTCTTCTCTTCCAGAGATGTTGACTCGACACTCTCTCCAGCTGCAATGGTCTCTGAGATCTCCGCAACGGACTTATATAGGTGGTGACCCCGCCCCCTTATACCGTCACAGTCCCTGGGCATGCTGGGACTGTGAGGTTTTAGGGGGCTTGGTCACCGGGTGATGACCATGCCCCCTTATGACGGCACAGTCCCAGCATGCCCTGGGACAGTGACCTCATAAGGGGGCGGGGTCACCGCCTATATAAGCCCATTGCGGAGCGCTCAGAGACCATTCCAACTGGAGAGAGCGTCGTGTCAACATTGGAAGATAAGAAGAAGGCAGAAGTCCGGGCCACTGCTAGCAATTAAGCTGCAGAAGATAGCGGAGGAGCCGGCAGAAGATCAGGACACCGGGAGGAGATGCCGAAGAGGACCCCCGAAGTCGGAAGAGGACCCCCGAAGTCGGAAGAGGACCCCCGAAGTCGGAAGAAGACCCCGGAGCTGTCTAATAAATTACTTTAAAAACCTGTGTAGTGTGTTTTTTATTGACACATTTTCCCCTAGGTGAATGGGTAGGCGTACGATGTACCCCATACTCATTCACATAGGGTGGGGGGCCGCGATCTGGGGGCCCCCTTATTAAAGGGGGCTCCCGGATTCCGATAAGCCCCCCGCCCGTGGACCCCGACAACCACTGACCAGGGTTGTCGGGAAGAGGCCCTTGTCCTCATCAACATGGGGACAAGGTGCTTTGGGGTGGGGGGGCCCCGCAGGGTGCCCCCCCATGCCCCAAAGCACCCACGCCCCCATGTTGAGGGCATGCGGCCTGGTACGGTCCAGGAGGGGGGGGCGCTCGCTCGTCCCCACCCCCATTCCTGACCGGCCGGGCTGCGTGCTCGGATAAGGGTCTGGTATGGATTTTGGGGGGACCCCCACGCCGATTTTTCGGCGTAGGGGGTTCCCCTTAGATCCATACCAGACCTAAGGGCCTGGTATGCCCCTGGGGGGGAACCACGCCGGTTTTTTCATTTAAAACTTGGCGTGGAGTTCCCCCTCTGGATTCATACCAGACAGCTGTCAGCACTGCCTGTCGCTCATCGGGAAAGGAAAAAAAGTTTTCCTTTCCCGATCAGCAAGCCAGGCTTGTGCTTACAAAGTCGTACTGAAGTCGTGTCTATTATTCAGGCATGACTTGCATGCTACTTCAGGGTTTAACATTGAGGTCTATGGAGTACAACTCGCATAGAAGTTGGACCAAAGTAGTGCAGGGACTACTTTCAAGTCAGCACGACTTAAAGTCGTGCCAATATGAATGGTAGTCATTGAAAATCATGGAGAATGACTTGTCATACGATTTTGCAGTACAAAATCGTGGGACAAGTCGTATAAGTGTGAAAGGGGCCTAATACAGTGATCAGATATAATACTATACAAAGACATTATACTAATGATACTGGCTGGGAAGGGGTCAAAGTGATTATAAAGGTTAGATTTTTGTTTGTTTTTTTTAATAACAAACATGTTATACTTCCCTCCTCTGTGCAGTTGGTTTTGCTCAGAGTGGCCCCCCGGTCCTCCTTTTCTGGGGTCCCCCAGTGGCAGTCCTGGTTCCTCCTCTTCTCGAGTGCCCCCATGGAGAGCTGCTTTCCCTGGGGGCCAATGGCTCTTGCTGCTATCAAACTATCCAAAGAGGACCCGAGGCAGCGGCTGGAGCTGCTGGGCTTGTCCTCATCGCTGGAGCGATCGGATTCAGGTAAGAAAACGGGGGGCGGGGGGGGGGGGGGGAATGGGGGCTACTGCAGCACAGGAGGTTTTTCACCTTAACCGCTTCTCGACCACACGCCGTCATTATACTGCGGCAAGGTGGCAGGATAGCGCGAACCGCCATAGGTGTACATGAGTCCATGCATGTGATTTAGCAGGCATGAGCGTGCCCGCTGCAAGCCGCGGGAGTCCGCCCGCGGGTCCGGCAGACTCAATGTTTGCTGATGACCTGCGATCACGGTATACAGAAGCCGAACGGGGATCTTTCTATGTAAACAAGGCGATTCCCCATTCTGACAGGGGACATGTCAGATCTGCTGTTCCTAGTGATCGGGAACAGTGCTCTCTGTAATGTCCCTGGTAGCCCATCCCCCACACAGTTAGAACACGCCCAGGGAACACATTTGACCCCTATATCGCCCTCTAGTGTTAACCCCTTCCCTGCCAGTGTCATATTTTTTTTGTTTGTTTGTTTACAAACTATTTCTATTGGGTACAAAACGTGATATCCCATATGTCAAGAAAAATGCATTATATAAGGTTTACAAGTAAGGAAAATTATGTTAAACAGTAGATGATAGATGAACATTGCTATGAATGGCTAACATGCTAATAATAATATTATCACTGAAATCAAACTTTTTTTCTACAATGGTCTCTAATGAAAAGTATTATTATGTATTTGGGGTTTAGGAAGTGTTTAGAATGTGTAAACCACGGGTCCCATTTCTTATCATATAAATTATTTGTATTATGTAAGGTGTGAAATATTTTTTCCATGAGGTTAATAGTCTTTATTCTTACTATCAATCGGGCTAGAGGTACTGATGGGGATTTCCAGGGGTCAGCGATTAGCCAGTGTACAGTGCCTTGCAAAAGTATTCACCCTCTTTGGCATTTTTCGTGTTTTGTTGCCTCACAACCTGGAATTAACATGGATTGTTTGAGGATTTGCATCATTTAATTTACAGAACACGCCCACAACTTTGAATATTTTTTTTTTTATTGTGAAGCAAACAACAAATAGGACAAAATAACAGAAAAAGTCAATGTGCATAACTATTCACCCCCCTAAAGTCAATACTTTGTAGAGCCACCTTTTGCGGCTATCACAGCTCCAAGTCACTTTGGATAAGTCTCTATGACTTGCCACATCTTACCACTGGGATTTTTGCCCATTCCTCTTTGCAAAACTGCTCCAGCTCCTTCAAGTTGGATGGTTTGCGCTTGTGTACAGCAATCCTTAAGTCTGACCACAGATTTTCTATTGGATTGAGGTTTGGACTTTGACTAGGCCATTCCAACACATTTACATGTTTCCCCTTAAACCACTCAAGTGTTGCTTTAGCAGTGTGTTTGGGGTCATTGTCCTGCTGGAAGGTGAACCTCCGTCCTAGCCTCAAATCTCACACAGAGTAGTACAGGTTTTGCTCAAGAATATCCCTGTATTTAGCACCATCCATCTTTCCCTCAACTCTGACCAGTTTCTCAGTCCCGACTGCTGAAAAACATCCCCACAGCATGATGCTGCCACCACCATGTTTCACTGTGGGGATGGTGTTCTTTGGGTGAGGTGATGTTTTGGGTTTGCGCCAGACATAGCGTTTTTTTTGATGGCCAAAAAGTTCAATTTTAGTCTCATCAGACCGGAGCACTGTGACAGACCTAGCCGGGACAGAGGCTTTTTGAGGGGAGTGACTGCAAGCCTCTTGCATACCGACTATGGGCCCTGGAATTTGAGGAAGCTACAAGCAGGGGCGGACTGATAACTCATGGGGCCCCCGGGCAATAGGAGATTATGGGGCCCCCAGGCAATCAGAGATTATGGGGCCACACAGTATACACACACAGTATACAATCACACAGTATACACATACATGTACACACAGTATACACAGACAGATTTAAAAAAAAAACAGATTTATACATACTGTCTCTGGTTTTCCTGAGGCTGGCAACCCTGATGGGGCCCCCTAGTGGCCCAGGGCCCTCGGGCAGTGCCCGAGTAGCTCAATGGTCAGTCCGCCCCTGGCTACAAGCATTTATGAAGATACTCTGTTATGTAATGCAAAAGGACATTATTAAGGAGGCCGTGATGGTCTCTGCATGCTTCACCTTCTTCCATACATTTTGGGAGTCTCCCACATGCCTTTTCACAAACTCAAAACGTGCCATTTTGTTTTTTGCTGAAAGTAATGTCTTTCTTCTGGTCACTCTGCCATAAAGCCCAACTCTATGGAGCGTACGGCTTATTGTGGTCCTATGTACAGATACTCCAGTCTCTGCTGTGGAACTCTGCAGCTCCTCCAGGATTACCTTAGGTCTCTGTGCTCCTCTCTGATTAATGCCCTCCTTGCCCGCTCCGTGAGTTTTGGTGGGCGGCCATCTCTTGGCAGGTTTGCTGTTGTGCCATGTTCTTTCCATTTGGTTATGATAGATTTGATGGAGCTCCTAGGGATCGTCAAAGATTTGGATATTTTTTATAACCTAACCCTGACTTGTACTTCTCCTCAACATTGTCCCTTACTTGTTTGGAGAGTTCCTTGGTCTTCATGGCAGTGTTTGGTTAGTGGTGCCTCTTGCTTAGGTGTTGCAGCCTCTGGGGCCTTTCACAAAGGTGTGTCTCAGTAATGACAGATCATGTGACACTTAGATTGCACACAGGTGGACATCATTTCACTAATTATGTGACTTCTGAAGGTAATTGGTGGCACCAGAGCTTTTTATGGGCTTCATAACAAAGGGGGTGAATACATACGCACATGCCAATTATCAGTTTTTTATTTCTGAAAAATAGTTTTATGTTTATATTTTTCTAATTTTACTTCACCAACTTAGACTATTGTGTTCTGATCCTCACATAGAATTCAGATTAAAAAACATTGAACTAAAGGCTGTAATGTAACAAAATAGGTAAAAAGCCAAGGGGGTGAATACTTTTTCAAGGTACTGTATTAAAACACATATAGTGTGGATCAGTCTCATGGGATGGATGGATAGCCCTATGATAGGGGAGAATAACAGGCAGTTGTGGAGAGTGAGCCGTATAATATTGTCCGAGATTTTGGATATTATTTGTGAAACTTTCTCACATTCCCAGAAAATGTGTGAGAATGAATCTGCGGAGTTGCAACCTCTGAAAGATGTCCAAGGTGTTGTGGGGGAAACCAAATTGGAGTATATCTCAGATATCAGTCCTGTGCCTCTAGGTGATCTCAAACATATGTTCTCATAAAATGTGGGTGATTTTGTTTGTTTGAAAATATGTGTTTATAGAAGTGTCTTATTTGGAGGAATCTCCTGAGTTGATTATTGGGAACCTGATTACTGGTATTTAGTGAAGAGAATGAGGTAAAAGTGGTGCTCTCAATAAATTTTGAGAGGGATATCAGGTTGTTGTTAATCCACCATGTGAATTCTCTGGTTTCCTGAAGGTTTGGTAAGAATTTAGGATCTCCTATGAAAGAAGCTTGTGGGGGGGGGTTAATAGAAATAAGTTTATATTTCTTGTGTAGCTTCCAAAGTCGATATGATTGTGAGACTAATTGATAAGAGTTTCTAAAGTATGGTTTGAGATCTTGTTGCCCCATAATAGACCTGAGATAGAATATGGAAGGATTGAATCTTTTTCAGATCTGACCCATGGGATTTTAGGATTGTGAAGGTGCCATTGGGCAACTTGTGATCATCTGGCAGCTAAATAATATAGCCATAAATCTGGGAGGCCCAAACCTCCGCTCTTTTGTATGGCACCATTCTCAATAGACGTGGGTGAGAATCTAGACAAACGAACTTGTTAATATCTGATTGGAATTTAGGTATCTTTACTTTATTTAGTCTAATTGGGAGTGCCCTAAATAAGTATGATAGCTTTGGTAAAATTGTCATTTTAATTGCTGTTATTCTACCTAAAATTGATATATTGAAAAGAGGGTAAATTATTAATGTCCGGGGTAAGATAGATGCCCAAATAAGGGAGAGATTTCATTGAGCAGGTGAAATTGAACGAGGAATGTATATTGTCTGATGGTATGGTGTGTTTATTGGTATGCCTATAGATTTTGAAACATTCACTGTTTAAATCTGAAAGTGATGCAAATGTTTTTAGTGTTTGTAATAGGTTTGGTAATGCTATACAGTGGAACCTTGGATTGCGAGTAACACGGTTAACGAGCGTTTCGCAATACGAGCACTGTATTTATTTCTAAAAATCCTAACTCGGTTTGCGAGTGTTGTCTCGCAAAATGAGCAGGATTCAGGCCAAAAGCGGTGTGCAGTACTGCTTTCGGTCTGAGGTGGGGGGCGCCAGAGCCGAACAGCGCCAATCGTCAGCGTTCGGAAATGCATGGAAAGGCCCGAGGACAGTTCGGCTGACCTCGGCAAACCTCGGAAAGGCTCGTGAACGGAGTCTTTCCAAGGTTTGCCGAGGTCATTCGAAGTGTGCTTGGGCCTTTTCGGCCGTTTCTAAGGCTCTCCGGCACCCCACCCCGCCTCTGGCCACATTTGGTATTGCATCCCATTGAAGTCAATGTGGAACAAAGTATTTTTGTTTCCATTGACTTCAATAGGAAAACTCGATTTGATATGCAAGTACTTTGGATTACGAGCATTCTCCTGGAACGGATTATACTAGTAATCCGAGGTTCCACTGTATTTGTGACGGTAGTCACTTTTGGGTGCAGGGTGACCAAGAAAATAAAGAACCCTGTATCTGCCAAGTTAGAAATAGTGGCTGATTGATTCATAATGCTGGGACAAATACTGTTAGGAGATGCTGATGTCAATTCCAGCCACCTGTCTCTGTCTGCTATAATGTAAATTAGTCTAGTATGACTTCTAAAGAGTCTTTTCATCCAGTGTGCTAATTAACCCTGCAATTGTATTGAGATGTATGATAATGTGTATTGTATAGTCGGTGAGCTAGGAGACATGAAGTCTGTCCTGGAGGTCGAGTCACCTAGGCTATCTAAAGGATTAGATAATTAGCTCATGTTGATTAGGCTGCTGGGGAGAGATTGTATTTTCATCGTGCGGTATATATTTGTGTGGGATCTCAAAATAAAGATTCAGTCCTGCTTGAACCTCAAGACAGAGCCTTGTCTTGTACTTTGGGGGGAGAATTATTCATATGGGTTTCTTGTTCTGCTGATTGAAGTGCTCAGTAGCTGCCTTTGTGATCGGAAATGGAATGTCCTAAACAACTTTAATCCCTTTCATACTCGGGGTGTCCTTACAGTATTGCATTGTGTAAGGAATAATATCATATCGTCTGCATACATACTTGTAACGAGCCCCTGCTCGCTCGGTTCCACTCTCCCGACACTCCTCTGCGGCTATAGAATCAGATTGCAGATCGCAACATCTGATGGTTCGGTCATCCGATGTTCCGGGACTAGAACTATAGCTATGTGCCGTTCTAATCCAGTTGTGTAGCTCAGAACAAACACCAGGCAGGCTGTATGTAAGTTCAACCAGGAATCTTTTATTGAAAAATACAGGCTCTTTTATACAATAAAAGAGGAGGTGCATACCTCCGGCTCATATTACTCTGAACATACACCTGTGACCAGAAACCTAATTAACATGAGCTAATTAACTAATCCCTTTAGACAGCCTAGATGACTCAGACATGACCTTTAGGCCAGACTGGCCGTCTTGTAGCTCAGAAAACCCAATCAACATTATCACAATAGCAGAGTTAATTAACACAAACAACAATGGGGATCTAATGACTCTTAGATCCCATACTAGAGACTTATTTACAATACACATTCTAGCAGGCAACAGACAGACAGGTGGCTGGAATTCACATCAGCATCTCCTAACAGTATTTGTCCCAGCATTATGAATCAGCCACTATTCCTAATATGGCAAATCCAGGGTCCCAGAGTCTGTGTGTCCTGGGGGACCAGGACCCGAATCCACAGTAATACCACCTCATATATACACCCCCCCTTTTCTCCTTTTTCTTTTTCCCACCTCCCCCCCTCCCATCCTCGCTCACAGTCCTCCTCCCAGTTCTCATTTACTTTCACTCTTGCCTCTTCTTGATTCCCTTCATTGCTGACACTTCTATACACAGGGCTCTAGGCCACTCCCCTCTCACTATCTCCAATTCCGCTCTCCTCCCCATCACCGCTCTCTATATATACACCCCTTCCAGCTCCCAGCCAATCAGCTTGACAAAGGAGCGCCGCCGTCACGCCATTCATGGCGAGCCAGCTCAGGAAACGCGTCGCACATCGTGTGACGTCATCATCCCTCGCCTGGATCGGTTGCCATCCAAGCCTCTTTTTAGTGTCTGTCTTTGCTGTCGGCCATATACATCCAGCGCTTCAGACTGCCCAGAGTCTACACATCCACCAGCCGAGAGAGATGACTCCACGGACCCCCTGGATAGCCTTGGGACATTTTTATGCTTGAAACCTTCTTCACAAATGTGAGTGTACTACCAGCTGTTGCTGCTCTTATAATAAATTGTTTTAAAAGTCTGCACCCAGAGGCGCCTCCTCTTCCTTGTTTTATACCACCTCAAGGGTCCCCAGGCATATAGCTCACAAAGAGCACCGTTCCCCCAAATACCAGGGCCCCCGATCGATCGGCAAGAGGCTAGCATTAAGTCCCCTCCAAAAGTTTCTCTCCCGGCTAGGTCTGTCACAATATTTAATTTATCTGTATTGTTGTTTGACGTATAACCTTTGGTGTCTGGGTGTAGTAATATTGCTGTGGCTAAAGGTTCAATCACTAGGGTGAATAGTAAAGGTGAAAGGGGACATCCCTGACGTGTACCTTCTACCTATCCTGAAAAATTCTGAATTACATCCTGGTAACCTTATCCTGGTGGAAGGGTTGTGATAAAGTGCGTGAAAGGCGGGTGAATTCTCCTTTGAATCCATATCTTTGCAGTACAATATCAAGGTGGTAACTCCATGATACAATGTCAAATGCCTTGTTAATAACAAGACTTAATAACAATATTGATCGTGATTTAATATTTGTGTCCTGAATGGTGTTTGTTACTAATCGGATATTATCAGTAATTTGTCTGCCTGGGAAGAATCCAGATTGATAAGGGGATATCAGAGAAAGGATTATTGATGCTAATCTATTGGCTAACAGTCTGCTAAATATCTTAAAGGGTTTTTTTTTTTACTATCAATAATATTATTACTTTTCAACAGTACATTTTTAAGATATGCAATTTTTGATAAAGTATTGTGCACTGGGTATTGTTACTATCCACTCGGGTGGGTGGGGCCGTATGGATGACAGGGGCTGCTAGCTCCTCCCCCTCCCACACTTATACTTCCCGATCATTTTCCCTATTTATTCTTCACACTCAGCTGACCAATCAGATAACCTGAAGAAGTGGCGTGTCCCCGAAACATGTAGTGTCTCCAGTTGGCGATGTGTGACTCTCTTTGTTCCCTTGGCATCGGCAGTTCCTAATTGGCCCCCAGCAGCAGGGTTTGCCCATACTCTTCGCATTCCCTTGGCTGACTTCCGCCAGGCTGTGACATCACTTCCAGGCTTCGTACACAGTGCGAGCGGCCGCTGTATACTGGCCCCAACAGTTCCTGTGCCTGCAGTTTGGTACCCCCTTCATCGGACCCCTGGCCTTACGGTCCTGGACGGGCCCCCCACCAGCGGTGCTCCTGTGATCTTTGTCCAACGGCTTTGTGCTGGGTTTCCCTAAGGCCCCTTTCACACGATCGGCCGGATCGGATCCACCTGTCTGTTGTTCAGGACGGATCCGAGCAGACCACCCATTTGACTTCTATGGGCATCCAGTCAGACAAGATCTGCTTAAAACAGACGGATGGCGATACGTTCGTGATCCCTCCAGCAGATTGGATGGGATTGGATGAAAATAGACAGGCATCCGATCTCCCCATAAGCCCCTCTGTCATCCATGCGGCTCCGGCCTCCAATGTACTGTCAGTTTTTTAATCCAAGTCTCTGCATGACCATCAATTGACTGCTGTATGACTTGGTGAATATTTTATTATTTTTTTAACAATAAGAAAAAGTTTTTAATTTGCCTCTGAGGGTCCTATTTATGTCTGCTGATCAGCGCTGTTCACCCCATTGATTATATAAACGACCCCGTGTACATGTACTGATAAGATAACAGAGGAGGGTTTAGGAGCAGTCCCTATATATGAGGACTAATAGTTGTCCTGTGGACAGATTCTCCCACCTGAGCTGTGGATCTCTGCAGCTCCTCCAGAGTTACCATGGACCTCTTGGCTCTTCTCTGATGAATGCTCTCCTTGCCCGGCCGGTCAGTTTAGGTGGACGGCCATGTCTTGGTAGGTTTGCAGTTGTGCCATACTCTTTCCATTTTCCGATGATGGATTGAACAGAGCTCCATGAGATGTTCAAAGCTTGGGAGATTTATTTATAAACTAACCCTGCTTTATACTTCTCCACAACTTTATCCCTGACCTGTCTGGTGTGTTCCTTGGCCTTCATGATGCTGTTTGTTCACTAAGGTTCTCTAATAAACCTCTGAGGACTTCACAGAACAGCTGTATTTATACTGAGATGAAATGACACACAGGTGGACTCTATTTACTAATTAGGTGACTTCTGAAGGCAATTGGTTCCTCTAGATTTTAGTTAGGGGTATCAGAGTAAAGAGGGCTGAATACAAATGTGCCCCCCCCCCACACTTTTCACATATTTATTTGTATCATTTATCATTTTCCTTCCACTTCACAATTATGTGACACTTTGTGTTGGTCTATCACATAAAATCCCAATAAAATAAATTTACGTTTTTGGTTGTAATATGACAATGTGGGAAATTTCAAGGGGTATGAATACTTTTTCCAGGCACTGTAGATTGTGGGTCATTTGTTATGGATTTCTCTGGTTCCAGCACATCTGTTTAACTATATTGGCGATTCAGACCTCTTTTTGTGTTTGTCTCATTCTTCATCACTTATTTCCTTTCTATTGTATTTGTATGATGACAGCTCTATATCTCCTCTATCATCTTTTTTCAGGTTTTAGGCCACGTGACCAATGAATGCCTGCAATCCGCACATCAATATAAAAGTCGCTCCATTTCTTTTCCTGCGCTGGGGACCGGAAATATTGGTCTCTCCAAACACGATGCGGCTAAAGTCATGACGGTGACGGTGCTAAACTTCGCCACAGCAATCCAGTGCCAGTTGGACGTGTATTTTGTCATTCACCCTCATGACAAAGAAGTCTACCAGGTGAGACAACCGTTATCATTAAAGGGGAACTCCACTCAGGGTGAAAATCACTTGTATGCCGACAGATTAACAGGTTGAAATTTTCTTTTCTGTTTCTGTGATGCAAAAGTACAAAAAGCTAAACCTCTTGATGGTAATCAGTATCTGGTAATATAGATGGTGGGGTTCTGTGGGAAATCGCACTGCATTGTGTGACAATCATGACCACAAGGGGGCAGCATTGTGCTGGGGACATCCAGGACTAAAAAGGATTTTGGAAGAGTAATTTGCTCACCTTGTTCATATGAACGGCACCCCAATCTACCTCGTCATGGGATATGTGATGCAGCTCAGCACTACATGTATCATGAGTTGTGATGGGCTGGAAAAATAACAGATACATGTGTAGTGCTCGGGGTGCCACTGCACCAACATATTTAATGTGCGTTATATCATCAGGTCCTGGGTACATGATCAGAGGGTTGTCCTATTAATGCAGTGGTCATCAATCCCTGTCCTCAGGACCCACTAACAGGCCAGGTTTTATGTATTACCTTGGGGGTGATGCAGACTAGAATACGGCAATCACTGAGTAGCAAATGATATCACCTGTCATGTATTTCAGTTATCCTGCAAACCTGGCCTGTTAGTGAGCCCTGAGGACAGGGTTGATGACCACTGCATTAATGGGTTCTGACATTTTTTTTATAATTGAAATCAAAGTAATTCCGCTGCAGAAACACTATTGAAGGGTTGGAAAAATGAAGAGTTGGGGTTTAGGGGTACAGTATGCAGAGCAAGGGATTGTCTGCTGGGTGAAGAAATGCTGATATTTTATTATTTCAATATATAAATGATTGTATTTGCACAATAAAGGAAATGGAAATAATAGAATGTTGTTTTGCCCATTACCTGTCAGTAGGGGGCAGTGTTGGCTCATTGGGGTTTATAAAGAGCGGTGATGTGTAGCAAAGTCCTGGATCTCCTGAGCTCTTCCACTTTAGTACTCGGTATCTTCCTCAAGTGTCACCCCCGCTATCCTGCTCGGTCCCTGGCTTGGCACTCACTGAAGTTTCCAGATTCTCCACCATGCCCATTCGGTGAGAATACTGCTCCGGTATTTGCTTCAGCTACTCACTGTGGTCCCTGGTAATAAGGTGGTTGGTCCCTTAGTGGCAACAGGTTCCCCTCTACCTCCGACCACAGCTGGTTCCCCCGGCTGGCTGAACTGTCACTTCTGGTTGGACTGCAAGCCGCAATCCCAACCCTACACTGCTTCTCCTGCTCCTGGATAGGCGCTCAGACAGCCTGGCAGCCAGATGTCCCCGGATAGGCCTATGGCTTCTGTCCTAGCAACCCGGGGCAGCACAACACACATCCACCCAGACAGCCGTCCAGGTGGCACAGAACACAGATCACCTGACTCCACCCAAATAAACAGGCTCTCCCAGCAGGGCAAGGGACCAAAGAACATCCCTGCCCATTGGCTGAGACACCCCATCCATTCATGTCTGAGCTTGTCTTATCTAATGTCACTAGGATAGTGCCACCTAGTGACAGAAGAGAGAGGGTGCAACAAGTCCAGATTAAGAGAGGAATCAATCGATCTAACAATTGGCCAAGGTAATTAGCGCCTGGCAGCTAAATTTGATAGCAACCCTCCTAAACATCAGGGTACTACAGATGTATTCACACAATACACAAGAAACTAGTGCTGCACTACTCAATATATAATATATGGCAAAACTATGTGTGATAAATAATAGATCTCCATCAGATCACAAATGAGTCCCATAAAATGAAATAATCAAGGTGATAAATCAATAGAAAGTCGCAATGCTCAAGATCCATCCATCCCGTGAAAAACATATTTTTAGTCTGTGCTTCACCACCAGAAGAGATGGCCGCTCACCTGACATACAGGTCTCCACAACATTATAATTGGATATCGATCACTCCATCTATCAGATTCCCCCACAGCAATCCAATCACCAGACTAAAAGGTTGCGAGATCCCTTTCAATCCTCCTATATAGTGGTGACAGGTCCCCTTTAAATCCACGGCAAACAAACACCCCTCCTTGAGTCAGGATTGGCTGGAAAGAAGTGGGTCCTGAGACCCGATTGGCCGACAGGAGAAGCAATCCTATTGGCCGCCCAGGAGGAGGAGGGAGGAGATGCAGGGGAAACAACTGTGAAGTCGAGGAAGGAGGAGACGCAGGGTGAAGCCGCCGCTCAGAGGAAGCCCATGACCTAGCTGGTGACTGACCGACCAGGGTGGGTTTGGGGGGGTTCCAGGTCGTTTGGTGCCCCCCCAAAATATACCACCAGCTGGACAGGACCCTATAAGTGTTTTAAAACTTTCTGCTAAATGGAGGCTTTATACATTTTTAAAGCTGAACTCGGAGCAAACTACTAAATACACAGCTGTGTCCAGCAGAGCAGGAGGCCTGGTCGTTCTTTGATGCCGTCCCCAGCCTGTGATTGGATAGTGAAAGGAGAAGCAGCAGAATGATGAGGTCATCTCTCTGTCACTCTGCTCTCTCGTCCTATCAGCACATGAACTGATTGGCTTCTTGTGCTGCTTCTCCCTCTCACACTCCAGCTCTGCTGTACAGGGACTGCAAGAGACTGATATCCGGTCACATCCAGGGACTTACACGGCTTGTATATAAAGAATACACTTCTAGATGTGTTAAAGCAGAACTAAAATCTTTCAATCAACATGACAGTCTGATAAAGAATGTGTAAATAATATTTTATGAACGAATGTTTTTTTTATTCATTTTTTATGTATGATTTATTTACTTTTTACTTGTAATATTTATTTGTTTTCATTTTTTTTTTTTTTTATTTCTTCAGTTACTTCCTGGTTTCTAGCCTCGGCCAAAATGATGTTGTGCATCCCAGGAGTCTTCATGGGAAGGGGGAGGGGCTTTCTCAGCTAAGCACACCCTCTTGCCTGCATGCCTAAGCTAAGGGAAGACGGATTTTAGGAAGTAAAGGCTACATCATCTGCCCTTACTCAAGATGGCCGCAGCTAGAAATGCTAGGGGGGTGTTTTTCAAAGTGATTTCTCAGCAAAGTAAAGCATGGAGACATGGATGGATGGATAGAGACATGGATGGATGGAGACATGGATGGAGACATGGATGGATGGAGACATGGATGGATGGATAGAGACATGGATGGAGACATGGATGGATGGATAGAGACATGGATGGATGGAGACATGGATGGAGACATGGATGGATGGAGACATGGATGGATGGAGACATGGATGGATGGAGACATGGATGGATGGATGGAGACATGGATGGATGGAGACATGGATGGATGGAGACATGGATGGATGGATAGAGACATGGATGGATGGAGACATGGATGGATGGATGGAGACCTGGATGGATGGATGGATAGAGACATGGATGGATGGAGACATGGATGGATGGATAGAGACATGGATGGATGAAGACATGGATGGAGACATGGATGGATGGAGACATGGATGGATGGATAGAGACATGGATGGATGAAGACATGGATGGAGACATGGATGGATGGAGACATGGATGGATGGAGACATGGATGGATGGAGACATGGATGGATGGAGACATGGATGGATAGATGGAGACATGGATGGATGGAGACATGGATGGATGGATAGAGACATGGATGGATGGAGACATGGATGGAGACATGGATGGATGGATGGAGACATGGATGGATGGAGACATGGATGGATAGATAGAGATATGGATGGATGGAGACATGGATGGAGACATGGATGGATGGATAGAGACATGGATGGATGGAGACATGGATGGATGGATGGAGACATGGCTGGAGACATGGATGGATGGAGACATGGATGGAGACATGGATGGATGGAGACATGGATGGAGACATGGATGGATGGATGGAGACATGGATGGATGGAAACATGGATGGATAGATAGAGACATGGATGGATGGAGACATGGATGGAGACATGGATGGATGGATGGAGACATGGATGGATGGAGACATGGATGGATAGATAGAGACATGGATGGATGGAGATATGGATGGATGGAGACATGGATGGATGGAGACATGGATGGATGGATAGAGACATGGATGAATAGAGACATGGATGGATGGAGACATGGATGGAGACATGGATGGATGGATGGAGACATGGATGGATGGAGACATGGATGGATGGATGGATGGATGGAGACATGGATGGATGGATGGAGACATGGATGGATGGATGGATGGAGACATGGATGGATGGAGACATGGATGGATGGATGGAGACATGGATGGATGGATGGAGACATGGATGGATGGATGGATGGATGGATGGATGGATGGAGACATGGATGGATGGATGGATGGATGGAGACATGGATGGAGACATGGATGGATGGAGACATGGATGGATGGATGGATGGAGACATGGATGGATGGGGAGTTTGCTTTGAATATTAAAAATAAATGTGTTTTCAGTTTCTGGTCCTCAAGATACAGTTTAGTTCTATTGTAATGATTACAGTTCTGCATTGATTTGTGTCTTCTTATTTTATTCCTGGAGTTCAGATTTTTATCTTTGTGGTTTTATTTGAAGGCTTTTCAGTATCATTTGAACTTGCATCGCACCGCCATGAATACCGGCCCCACTGTGGAGCGGAGAGGTGAGAGCCCATTAAGTGCTAAATGAGATTTTGACTGCTGTGTAAACTTTATTTGAAAAGAAGAAATGGGCGGGACTTTGAATGAGGCACAAAAGACGTGTCTCCATCCCTATATTGGTTACTAAGAGGAAAAGTTCGGGACTTTGGATGAAGCATATGACAGACCATAGAATGTATAGACGTATTTATTGTCAAAAAGTATATCTAGCACATAACATGTACATGCAAAATTCATATATGTACAAAACATGAATATATATACACACACACACATATATATTTATATAATGATGCGCTGGTGTCAAAGCACATGCCGGTGGCCGTTATAAAGGCTCCATATAATGAATAAAATACTGATAATTATAACTATAGGAATATAAAATGAACATGGTAAATTAAAGTCATGACTGCACCCTAAATAGGACAGACGCATTTCATGGTATGAATCACTCTTCAGGGGCGAATGCGTCAACATATCTAAAAAAAGACCAATAAATCCAATAAGAAACGTCAGAGATAATATAAATATGTATAATAACAGGGAAAGGAATTATCCAATCCTGAAAAACTTTCATGGAGTTAATAAGGAAAACATACGGTATGGTCCACACAGGGACCCGTGGGGTAGCCTGTCCCGGGAGCTCAGGTAAGGGACTCGCAAGCAACACAAGCGTCTACAAAATATCCCACAAAGTAGAGACCTCCATAGGTGCTGAGTGATGCACGCATAACCACAAAGTCTGTAAAACATGTATAAATAGTGAGAATCTGTCAGAAACCATAAACCAGACCGAGACAGAAGTACAATTAAATCACACTTGTTTATTAATAAAAAATAAAAAGGTAAATAGAGTAAACTTAGTCAAAGCATAGCCAGAGTCCAGTAACCAAATCAGGTAATCAGCCAGTCCAGAAGTCAGGGATCCAAGTGGAACAGCAAGCAAGCAAAGGAGTCAGAAGAGCTGTCAGCAAGCCGGTCTTCACACAGGAACACAGGAGATGGTTTCTTGTGATGTGACCAAGGCAAAGGCAGGGGAGGAGTGAGCTGGACGTCTTTAAGTAGGCGGGACTGACAAGCAGATCCACAACAGCTGGTTAACTGTGGAGAGAGAAGAGAGCTGGCAATTAGCCAACAGCTGAGCGGCCAGCTCAGAGAAGGAAGGGCTGAGCCATCGCTGACAGTACCCCCCTCCTCAATGACCCCTCCCCCTTGGAGGACCACTGGGCTTGAGGGGAAAACGTCTATGGAAATCACGGAGGAGGACAGGGGCATGTACGTCCGAGGATGAGACCCAGGAGCGTTCCTCCGGACCGTACCCCTTCCAATGCACCAGGTACTGTATGCCCCCACGGAACCTACGGGAGTCAACAATGGATTGTACTTCATACTCCTCATGGTTCTCAACCTGTATAGGGTGAGGACATGGCACAGCGGTGGTAAAGCGGTTGCAGACCGGTTTCAATAAGGAGACATGAAACACATTTGAGATGCGCATACTAGGTGGAAGGTCCAATACGTAAGCCACTGGATTAATCCTGCGAAGGATACGGAAAGGCCCAATAAACCAAGGTGCAAACTTCAGTGAGGGAACACGAAGTCGGAGGTTGCGAGACGACAGCCAGACTCTGTCCCCAACCTGGTAGGAAGGTGCAGGCAGACGTCTGCGGTCAGCATGGAGTCTGTACCTATCATTAGCATGACGCAAAGCCTCCTGGACTTGTGTCCAAGTGGAACGAAGACCACGGAGATGCTCCTCTAACACAGGAATACTTTGCGGAAAAAACGAGTCAGGCAACATGGAAGGTTGGAAACCATAATTCGCCATAAACTGAGACAATCGGGAAGCGGAATTCAAGGCACTGTTGTGAGCAAACTCTGCCCATGGTAATAGGTCTGACCAGTTGTTATGATGGTCAGAAATATAGCAACGTAGGAATTGCTCCAAGGACTGATTGGCTCGTTCTGCGGCCCCGTTAGACTGCGGGTGATACGCAGAGGAGAAGGCAAGCTGAATACCCAGCTGTGCACAAAATGATCTCCATAACCGGGAAACAAACTGATTACCCCTGTCCGAGACAATCACCTTGGGTAGCCCATGTAAGTGAAAGATCTCCCGAGCAAAAATGGAAGCCAGTTCCTTAGAAGTGGGCAACTTTTTAGGTGGAATACAATGACACATCTTTGAGAACCGGTCAACCACCATAAGGATAACTGTGTTGCCTTGGGAGTTGGGTAACTCCACAATGAAATGCATAGACAGGTGGCTCCAGGGCCTCTCTCCATTGGGTATGGGTTGTAGGAGGCCCACTGGAAGGTGTCGTGGTGTCTTACTCTGAGCACACACGGAACAGGCAGCTACAAAGGCAGTTACATCAGCACGTAGACTAGGCCACCAGAATTGTTGGGAAATGGTTTAAACAAGTTGATTCTTCCCAGGGTGGCCAGCTGCCTTGGGAGAATGGTAAGTCTGGAGCACGGCAGTACGGAGACACTCTGGGACAAAGCAGCGGTCACAAGGTTTCTCAGAAGGAGCATGGACCTGAGCAGCAAGAATTTTGTCACCCAAAGGAGAAGTGAGACTGGTGCGAACCATAGCCAGAATACGATCAGGAGGAATCATAGGAACCGGAACCGACTCCAACTTGGAAGTGGAGGAAAATTGTCGTGACAATATGTCAGCCCTTACATTCTTAGTACCGGGTAAGAATGAGACAATATAATTGAAACTTGACAAGAAAAGAGCCCATCGCGCCCTCCTGGGAGAGTGGCGTTTAGCCTCAGACAAGAATATGAGATTCTTATGGTCAGTAAGAATGAGAACCTTCGAGGAGATGTCTCCATTCTTTCAGGGCTAAAATGATCGCCAACAGCTCTCTGTCACCAATCTCGTAATTGCACTCCGCAGGTGACAATTTCTTGGAAAAGTAGCCACAAGGATACATAGCGCACTCTGAGGTAGGACGTTGAGACAGAAGGACGCCAACTCCAGTCTCAGAAGAATCAACTTCTAGGATAAAAAGCAACGTAGGATCAGGATGTGCCAATACAGGAGCAGACACAAAGGCAGCCTTGAGACTTTCAAAGGCCTTAATGGACTCCGGAGACCAACTCTGTGGGTTCCTGTTCTTTCTGGTCATATCGGTCAGGGGCTTGACCAGAGACAAGAAGTTACCAATAAACTTCGGATAATAGTTGGCAAAACCCAGGAAACGCTGCAGAGGACGTAACCCACGGGTTGAGGCCACTGAAGGACCGCCGAAAGTTTCTCTGGGTCCATCGAAAAACCAGCAGTGGAAATTTAACCTGTTCCCGATGGAACTTGCACTTCTCCAGTTTACAATAGAGATTGTTCTCTTAATTTCTGAAGCACATGACAGACATCTGTCTGTTGGCTCTCCAGGGACTTGGAAAATATGAGGATATCATCGAGATAAACAACCACACATAACTGCAACAAATCTCGGAGGACATCGTTAATAAATTCTTGGAAAACTGCCGGAGCGTTACAAAGGCCAAAAGGCATTACGAGGTACTCATAATGGCCTGTTCTGGTATTAAACGCAGTTTTCCACTCGTCACCCTCCTTAATCCTCACGAGATTGTAAGCCCCTCTCAGATCAAGCTTAGTGAAAACCGTTGCTCCCTTGAGGCGGTCAAATAACTCTGTAATCAACGGGATCGGGTAGGCATTCTTAATCGTGAAACGATTGAGACCCCTATAATCAATGCAAGGTCTCAGTTCACCACTCTTCTTCTTCACAAAGAAGAAACCAGCACCAGCAGGAGACGAGTATTTGCAGATGAAACCCTGAGAAAGTGCGTCTTCAACATACTCGTCCATGGCTTTATCCTCCAAGACCGACCAGGGGTAAACCCGACCATGATGGGGAGTGGCACCAGGTTGAAGGTCAATTGTGCAATCATACAACCGGTGTGGAGGCAAACTACCGGCTTGACCTTTGTCAAAGACATTGCTAAAATCACGGTACTCCTCTGGCAGGGAGGAGAGTGAAGAGGTACACAGGACCTTGGCTACCTTCTGGAAGCATGTTACACTGCATTGTGGTGACCAGGAGAGAACCTCAGCACGGAGCTAATCAAAAGAGGGGTTGTGCCTCTGTAACCAGGAAACCTACTTTGCTTCTGTCCGTGGGAAACGCCTGGGGCAGCATCTCAAAGTAATTGGACTGGATCGCCCCCAAATCGCTGGGGAAGCGGAGCGGAACCAGACATACCTCTTATAGAGGTAATACTCGAGGCGGGTGCATGCCCAGAGACTGGCGCAGCAGCAGGGACGGGCTGCGACTCAGGTTGTACCGGAGCAGCCACAGCGGGGGATTCCACTGAGCTGTGCGACTCAGGAGTGTTTGTAACGCCATGGCAAACTGATCCATGCGGTGATCTTGCTCATCCAATCTGGAAAAAATATTACCAACAAGTGGATTGACTGCATCTTCTGAATTCATGGCCTTCCTTAATCACACTTGTTTATTAATAAAAATAAAAAGGTAAATAGAGTAAGCGTAGTCAAAGCATAGCTAGAGTCCAGTAACCGGATCGGGTAATCAGCCAGGCCAGAAGTCAGGGATCCAAGTAGAGGAACAGCAAGCAAAGGAGCCAGAAGAGATGTCAGAAACTGGTCTTCAAACAGGAACACAGGAGATGGTTTCTTGTGATGTGATCAAGGCGAAGGCAGGAAAGAAATGAACTGGAAGTCCTTAAGTAGGCGTGACTGACGAGCAGATCCACAACAGCTGAGTAACCATGGAGAGAGATAGGAGCTGGCAATTAGCCGACAGCTGAGCGGCCAGCTCAGAGAAGGAAGGGCTGAGCCAGCCCTGACAGAATCTCACATATGAAATAATACTGATAAAAGTGGAAGTGAGCACCTAGCACCATAAGAGCAGTGGCGGAATTACCGGGGTCGCAACAGTCGCACTTGCGACGGGGCCCGGCATTCCGCCACTGTGTTTTATTTCCCTCTTCGTGTGTCCTCTCTCTCGCACGGCATGACAGAGGACACACAGCTGATCTCCCCCCTCCCCTCTCCTGTGTGCTCCGCGGGAAATGTGAGCTCCTTAGCTTCACACTTGACTGCCCGCGTAGCACAGAGAGGGGAGGGGGGAGATCAGCTGTGTGTCCTCTGTCATGCCGTACGAGAGAGAGGACACACGAAGAGGGAAATAAAACAAACGATGCCGGTGTCTCTGTGCTGTTAGATGAGACACACAGGTGTACAGCGGAGTGGACCAAAGCCGCCTCCCCCTCTCTGGTTATGGAGGGGGAGGAGGAGGAGTCCGAAGGGACACATGCTGGTGTGCCTATCCTACGCTGTTCTGAGGTCTGTTAAGTTTGTATTTAAATAGACATGTGCTGGGGGGAACACTATGGGAGGGGGGTCTGCACTGATGGAGGGACGGTGGTCTGCACTGAGGGGGGGTCTGCATTGATGGGGTGGGGGTCTGCACTGAGGGGGGGTCTGCATTGATGGGGTGGGGGTCTGCACTGAAGGGGGTCTGCATTGATGAGGTGGGGGTCTGCACTGAGGGGGGTCTGCACTGAGTGGGGTCTGCATTGATGGGGGGTCTGCACTGAGGGGGGGTGCTGATGGAGGGGGATGGTCTGCAATGAGGGGGGTCTGCACTGATGGAGGGGGGGTGGTCTGCATTGTGGGGGCCTGCACTGATGGAGGGGGTCTGTACTGAGGGGGAGTGTGAACTGATGGAGGGGGGTCTGCAATGAGGGAGGGGAGGTCTGCACTGATGGAGGAGGGGGTCTGTACTGAGGGGGGATGTGAACTGATGGAGGGGGGGTCTGCAATGAGTGAGGGGAGGTCTGCACTGATGGAGGGGGGGTCTGCAATGATGGAGGGGAGGTCTGCACTGATGGAGGGGGGTCTACACTGGGGTCTATAGTGATGGGGGGGTCTATACTGATAGATGGGGGTCTGCACTAAGGGGGTCTACACTGATAGATGGGAGTCTATGCTGATAGAGGGGGGGCTATACTGATGGGTGGTCTGCAATGAGGGGGGCTATACTGATGGATGGGGTCTGTACTTCGTGAGGAGGATCTATACTGCGAGAGGGGGTCTGTACTTAGTGGGGGGTCTATACTGAGAGGGGGGTCTGCAGTTAGTGGAGGGGGGTCTGTACTCAGGGGGGGCTATAGTTGGTGGAGGGGGGTGACACCAATTTTTTCCTCACCGGGTGACACCAACCCTAGTGATGCCACTGGAGAGACATGCTCTCCGCTCAGAGCCGTGCTGTCCTGAGAAGACAGAGGACTCTGATAGAGGACTCTGATGGGCACTGATAGGGGGCACTGATAAGATTTACTGATGAGCACTGAAGGGGAGGCACTGATAGGGGACACCGATGGGAGGCACTGATAGGGGACACCGATGGGAGGCACTGATAGGGGACACCGATGGGAGGCGCTGATAGGATTTACTGATGGGCACTGAAGGGAGGCACTGAGAGGGGGCACTGATAGGGGGCACTGATGGGAGGCACTGGTGGGCAATGATAGGAGGCACTGATGGGGGGCACTGAGAAGGCACTAGGGGGCACCGATGGGAGGCACTGATAGGATTTACTGATGAGCATTGATAGAGGGCACCGATGGGTGGCACCAATGGGATTTACTGATGAGCACTGAAGGGAGGCACTGATAGGGGGCACTGATAGGGGCACTGATGAGCACTGAAAGGGGGCACTGATAGGCTGCACTGATAGGCTGCACTGATAGGAGGCATTGATGGGCGTTGATGAGCACTGATAGGCAGAACTCATAGGCTGCACGGATGGGCACTGAGGAACACTGATAGGCAGAACTAAGGCAGTATTGATGGGCACTGATGGGCAGTATTGAAGAGTACCGATAGGTGGCATGGATGGACACTGCAATAATGAGCACTGATAGGTGGTGCTGATAGGCAGATTTGATGGGCACTAATAGGCAGCATTAATGAGCACTGATAGGTAACACTGATAGGCAGCATTGATGGGCACTGATAGGCGGCATTGATGGGCACTGATAGATGGCACTGATGATTGGGGCACTGATTATCAGTGTAAACAATTTACTGACATTCTTGACAGTTAATGGCAGTCCTTTCCTCACACAGACACAGCACGGGAGGAAAGGGCTGCGGATAACCGGCAAGTCTGTTTACATGTGATCAGCTGACATCACATGGTAAAGGGCCACTGTGATTGCGCTGGATGCACGTCCCAGGGGGCATGCGGGAAGCACAGTTTTGGGAGGATGTCCATGGATACCCTCCCAAAATTGGAAGCCTGGAGCTCGAATGGAAGGGGGGCCCATCATTGTTTCTTACACCGGGGCTCTGAAGGTTCTAGTTACGCCTCTGCATAAGAGATTGGGGAATTCTATAAGATGTAAGGATGTGAAGGTAAGTCAGATAGTGTGGAAGGAAAGCGGGCTAGATAGTGAACAGAAAACCAAGAGTGGGCGCGGTAAAAAGTCCCCATGCTCAATACCCATAAGGGCAGGGATGTGATAAGAAAAATTGGCTGGATAAGTGCACAAACCACCATGGCCTAGCCAGCAGAGATTACCTTCCGTTACTATGTAGATGAATGTTAATAGTATCCACCACGTGATATACAACATGCACGATGTACGCCCCTCAGTGGCAGCACTGTGACAGAATACAAAGATTATTATTAAGTATTATTTGATTGGTGTGTTGGTGGATCACAGGGAGTGGGGAGGGTTCGGTTGGCCCATTAAAAAATGTCCACAAAACTATCATTGGTCCCTGCATCTGGAAGGTGTGGCCTGAGGAATCAAAGCACGGATCAGAGTGTGGGATTGGCAGTTGTATGCGATCTTGATAGTGGATCATTTATTTGGTACGGAACTAAATCTGGTACAATCGCTGACAGCAGCTGGTGTAATCAACTGTCCATTCTGCCTGCACTGCCCCCTATATGTTAGGCCCTGATGAAGCAGGCAAGGATTGGCCTTTGAAATATGTTGGCATTTGTTTGTACATTGGAATATCAATATCCCGGCTAGGAATGAGCCGAACACCCCCCCCGGTTCGGTTCGCACCAGAACCTGCGAACGTACCGAAAATTTGCACGAACGTTAGAACCCCATTGACGTCTATGGGACTTGAATGTTCGAAATCAAAAGTGCTCATTTTAAAGGCTAATTTGCATGGTATTGTCCTAAAAAGGGTTTGGGGACCCGGGTCCTGCCCCAGGGGACATGTATCAATGCAAAAAAAAGTTTTAAAAACGGTCGTTTATTCGGGAGCAGTGATTTTAATGATGCTTAAAGTAAAAAAAAAAAAAAAGTGAAATATTCCTTTAAATATCGTACCTGGGGGGTGTCTATAGTATGCCTGTAAAGTGGCGCGTGTTTCCCGTGTTTAGAACAGTCCCTGCACCAAATGTCATTTTTAAAGGAAAAAATAGGATTTTTTAAAACAGCTTACCTGTAAAATCCTTTTCTTTCGATGGACATCACGGGACACAGAGCCACAGTAATTACTGATTGGTTATATAGGTATCACTAGGTGATTGGACACTGGTCACACCCTAAACAGGAAGTTCAACCCCCTATATAATCCCTCCCCTTGCAGGGATACCTCAGTTTTGTAGCCAAGCAGTATAGTGTATTAGAAGAGGGGCGGGACCTCTGTGTCCCGTGATGTCCATCGAAAGAAAAGGATTTTACAGGTAAGCTGTTATAAAAAATCCTATTTTCTTTCTCGTACATCACGGGACACAGAGCCTCGGTCATTACTGATGGGATGTCCCAGAGCAATGCTATCTGAGGGGGGGGAATCACAACCAAGTAGGGTGTAATCAGACCTGAGGACCCTGTACTGCTGTCTGCAGCACACTACGCCCAAAGGCGATATCCTCATGCCTTCTCACATCCACCTGATAAAATCTGGTGAATGTATGGACTGAAGACCAGGTTGTGGTCTTGCAGATTTGAGCCATAGAGGCCCGGTGATGCACTGCCCAAGAAGCACCAATAGCCCTTGTGGAATGTGCCCTGATCTGAAACGGAGGAATTTTGTGCCTGCGCTGAAAAAACAGATATATCCCAATAGTTGGGAGGTGCATATATAGTGTAAAACTATACTACAAAATTTCAATATAAAAAAAAAAAAAAAAAAAAAAAAAAATGCTAGTAATATATAAATTATAGAATGAATACAATCCTTATATACAGTGGCTTGCGAAAGTATTCGGCCCCCTTGAACTTTTCAACCTTTTGCCACATTTCAGGCTTCAAACATAAAGATATAAAATTTTAATTTTTTGTGAAGAATCACCAACAAGTGGGACACAATTGTGAAGTGGAACGAAATCTATTGGATATTTTAAACTTTTTTAGCAATTAAAAAACTGAAAAGTGGTGTGTACAAAATTATTCAGCCCCTTTACTTTCAGTGCAGCAAACTCACTCCAGAAGTTCAGCCAGGATCTCTGAATGATCCAATGTTGTTCTAAATGACTGATGGTGATAAATAGAATTCACCTGTGTGTAATCAAGTCTCTGTATAAATGCACCTGCTCTGTGATAGTCTCAGGGTTCAGAGAGCATCATGAAGACCAAGGAACACACCAGGCAGGTCCATAATACTGTTGTGGAGAAGTTAAAGGCCGGATTTGGATACAAAAAGATTTCCCAAGCTTTAAACATCCCAAGGAGCACTGTGCAAGCCATCATTTTGAAATGGAAGGAGTATCAGACCACTGCAAATCTACCAAGACCTGGCTGTCCCTCTAAACTTTCAGCTCAGACAAGGAGAAGACTGATCAGAGATGCAGCCAAGAGGCCCATGATCACTCTGGATGAACTGCAGAGAACTACAGCTGAGGTGGGAGAGTCTGTCCATAGGACAACAATCAGTCGTACACTGCACAAATCTGGCCTTTATGGAAGAGTGGCAAGAAGAAAGCCATTTCTCAAAGACATCCATAAAAAGTCTCGTCTAAAGTTTGCCACAAGCCACCTGGGAGACACACCAAACATGTGGAAGAAGGTGCTCTGGTCCGATGAAACCAAAATCAAACTTTTTGGCCACAATGCAAAACAATATGTTTGGGCGTAAAAGCAACACAGCTCATCACCCTCAACACACCATCCCCACCGTGAAACATGGTGGTGGCAGCATCATGGTTTGGGCCTGCTTTTCTTCAGCAGGGACAGGGAAGATGGTTAAAATTGAGGGGAAGATGGATGCAGCCAAATACAGGACCATTCTGGATGAAAACCTGTTGGAGTCTGCAAAAGACCTGAAACTGGGACGGATATTTATCTTCCAACAAGACAATGATCCCAAACATACAGCAAAATCTACAAAGGAATGGTTCACAAATAAACGTATCCAGGTGTTAGAATGGCCAAGTCAAAGTCCAGACCTGAATCCAATCGAGAATCTGTGGAAAGAGCTGAAAACTGCTGTTCACAAACGCTCTCCATCCAACCTCACTGAGCTCGAGCTGTTTTGCAAGGAAGAATGGGCAAGAATTTCAGTCTCTCGATGTGCAAAACTGATAGAGACATAACCCAAGCGACTTGCAGCTGTAATCGCAGCAAAAGGTGGCTCTACAAAGTATTAACGCAAAGGGGCTGAATAATTTTGCACGCCCCACTTTTCATTTTTTTATTAGTTAAAAAAGTTTCAACAATCCAATAGATTTCGTTCCACTTCACAATTGTGTCCCACTTGTTGGTGATTCTTCACGAAAAATTAAAATTTTATATCTTTATGTTTGAAGCCTGAAATGTGGCAAAAGATTGAAAAGTTCAAGGGGGCTGAATACTTTCGCAAGCCACTGTAAAAGTATCCCATAAAGTGCAACATGCAAAAAAAAAAAACAATATATATATGTGGTTATAAATATAAGATCAAAGTGCAAAATTAAGTGTCCACATTTAAAAAGTTCAATTCAATGATATCAACACATAAAGTGCAAGTAAGTGGTGTCCACAAAAAAACAGTGTTCCTCATGCGCCTCCTTAATGGTGTTCACAATCCAGCATGCTTCAGTGCTCTCCTGTGACCCTGCACTTGTGCTTGTGCTCACCTCTGAGCGTGTGACACGGTAATTAAACGGTGTCTAAACACGCATTGGAGCCACCCCTTGGGCTCATACAGGGTATGCTGGTATAAACTCCACCACTCTCAGATGTCATCAGATAGTCTCACATACAAGAAAGAAAAAGCTCCATAGTGTGATACAGTAGGGATTTATTTAAAATATATTAAAACTTCCCTCCAGGAGGGTACTCACAATATGTAGGTGCGTGAGTGCACCAATCTTTCAAGAGAGTGTTTGTATAAAACAAGCATTTGTATGGCGTGCGGTGTGTCATTCCTCATCTACCTCTGTTGCTGACAGCTCCATCATGAGGGGAGGGGTAGGACGGAGCTGTCAGCAACAGAGGTGGATGAGGAATGACACACCGCACGCCATACAAATGCTTGTTTTAGGCCCCTTTCACACTGGGGCGGTGGGGGCGTCGGCGGTACAACAGCGCTATTTTTAGCGCTGCTGTACCGTCGTTCTTGCAGCGGTATTCGGCCGCTAGCGGTGCGGTTTTACCCCCCGCTGGTGGCCGAAAAAGGGTTAAAATCCCTTGTACAGCGCGGCTACAGCCGCGGTATTGCCGCGGTATAGCCGCGCTGTCCCATTGATTTCAATGGGCAGGAGCGGGGAAGGAGCGGTGAATACACCGCTCCTTCCCCGCTCCAAAAAAGCGGTTTGCAGGACTTTTTTCACCGTCCTGTCAGCGCACCGCTTCAGTGTGAAAGCCCTCGGGCTTTCACACTGAACAAACAGCGGAGGCTGTTTAGGGGCGGTTTTCAGGCGGTATTTTTAGCGCAATACCGCCTGAAAACCGCTCCAGTGTGAAAGGGGTCTTATACAAACACTCTCTTGAAAGATTGGTGCACTCACGCACCTACATATTGTGAGTACCCTCCTGGAGGAAAGTTTTAATATATTTTAAATAAATCCCTACTGTATCACACTATGGAGCTTTTTCTTTCTTGTATGTGAGACTATCTGATGACATCTGAGAGTGGTGGAGTTTATACCAGCATACCCTGTATGAGCCCAAGGGGTGGCTCCAATCCGTGTTTAGACACCGTTTAATTACCGTGTCACACGCTCAGAGGTGAGCGCAAGCACAAGTAGGGGGTCACAGGAGAGCACTGAAGCATGCTGGATTGTGAACACCATTAAGGAGGAGCATGAGGAACACTGTTTTTTTTGTGGACACCACTTACTTGCACTTTATGTGTTGATATCAATGAATTGAACTTTTTAAATGTGGACACTTGATTTTGCACTTTGATCTTATATTTATAACCACATATATATATTGTTTTTTTTTTTGCATGTTGCACTTTATGGGATACTTTTATATAAGGATTGTATTCATTCTATAATTTATATATTACTAGCATTTTTTTTTTTTTTTTATATTGAAATTTTGTAGTATAGTTTTACACTATATATGCACCTCCCAACTATTGGGATATATCTGTTTTTTCAGCGCAGGCACGTTTATTTATATTTTTTGGTTTATGCACGCAATGAAACGTGGTTAGTGTTTGCAGCTTATCTATATTTGTTTCACCTCACAGAGGCATCAGTCCATCTTTGGCTCACAAGACCCCCACATAATTAGTCTTTGAGGAATTTTGTGTTTCAAACCATAAGCTTGAATAATCAATTGTCAAATCCATTTAGAAATGGTAGCTTTTGACGCTGCCTGTCCTCTACTGGGACCCTCTGGCAGCACAAACAAAACATCCGTCTTGCGGATCTGAGCAGTTGCCCCTAGATAGGCCTTAACTGCTCTTACTACATCCAACGAATGTAGAGATCTCTCTTCCGGAGAACAGGGATCTGGAAAAAAGGAAGGCAGAACAATGTCTTGGTTTAGATGAAAATCAAAAACCACCTTCAGTAAAAAACTAGGATGAGGGCTCAGTACCACTCTATCCTTGTGTATAATCAAATAAGGCTCCTTACAGGAAAGAGCTGCTAATTCTGATACTCTTCTAGCAGAAGAGATGGCCACCAGAAAAATTAACTTCCTTCTCAACAAGACCAAAGGAATCTGACGTATTGGTTCAAAAGGCTGTTTCTGTAAAACAGAACCAAATTCAAGTCCCAGGGTTTTAGGGGCACTTTAACCGGAGGATTAAGACGCATCACCCCCTGTGTAAAGTTTCGGACCAAAGAATGCGAAGCAAGTGGCCCTTGAAATAATACTGATAAGGCCGAGACCTGGCCCTTGATGGTACTCAAGGCCAGCTTCATCTCTAATCCTAATTGTAGAAAATCAAGAATTCTACCTATGACATATCTTCTGGGATGCCAACCTCTGGATTCACACCAGGATACATAAGATAAATACATATGATAAATCATCCTGGAAGCTGGCTTCCTTGCATTGATCAAGGTAGATATGACAGGACCTGAAAGCCCACAACCAGGGCCGGATTTCCGACAAGGCCACCGAGGCCAGGCCTCGGGAAGGCAGTGGTACAGGGGTGGCGCCGCCGCCCCCCACACTAACATCAGCATGCAGTGCACCCGGGCGCCAGAGAGGTGGGGGCGCTGAAGCGCTAGAGTGCTCCTCTCCCTCCTCCTCCTCTGTGTCCAGACTGAGGCGGCTCCCTCCGCAGGTCACCGCCGCCACCGCTGTGTTTTTCGCTGCTTAAGCCCGTCCCCCCTCCCTCCTCCTGTCAGAGAAGGAGAGCAGCCGCCGAAGATCGGAGCGGCTCGTCTCTGTGCGGCGGCGGGGGGGGGGGGGGGCGTGTTCTCCTCTGTCTCTCACTCCCGCCCAAGCCTGTGCCTGTCTCCATCTGTTCTGTTGTACACACTTGGAGGGGAGGTTGTCCTGGGGGGTCTGTACTAGTGAAGGGGGGGTTGTCCTGGGGGGTCTGTACTAGTGAAGGGGGGTTGTCCTGGGGGGTCTGTACTAGTGAAGGGGGGGTTTGTCCTGGGGGGGTTGTACTAATGGAGGGGGGGTTGTCCTGGGATGTCTGTACTAGTGAAGGGGGGGTTTGTCCTGGGGGGGTTGTACTAATGGAGGGGGGGGGTTGTCCTGGGATGTCTGTGCTAGTGAAGGGGGGGGTTGTCCTGGTGGGGGTCTGTACTAATGGAGGGGGGGTTGTCCTGGGATGTCTGTACTAGTGAAGGGGGGGTTTGTCCTGGTGGGGGTCTGTACTAATGGAGGGGGGTTGTCCTGGGATGTCTGTACTAGTGAAGGGGGGGTTGTCCGGGGGGGTATGTACTAATGGAGGGGGTTTGTCCTGGGAGGTTTGTACTAATGGAGGGGGGTTGTCCTGGGGGGTTTGTACTAATGAAGGGAGGGGCGGTTTGTCCTTGGGGGGTCTGTGCTAATGGAGGGGGTTGACCTGGGGGGGTTGTACTAATGGAGAGGGGGTTTTCCTGGGGGGGTTTGTACTAATGGAGGGGGGGTTATCCTGTGGGGGTCTGTACTAATGAAGGGAGGGGTGGTTTGTCCTGGGGGGGTCTGTACTAATGAACGGAGGGGCAGTTTGTCCTTGGGGGGTCTGTGCTAATGGAGGGGGTGGGGGTTGACCTGGGGGGGGTTTGTACTAATGGAGAGGGGGTTTTCCTGGGGGGGTTTGTACTAATGGAGGGGGGTTTGTCCTGGGGGGGTCTGTACTAATGAAGGGAGGGGTGGTTTGTCCTGGGGGGTTTGTACTATTGGAGGGGGGTTGTCCTGGGGGGGTTTTTACTAATGGAGGGGGTAGACCTGGGGGGGTTTGTACTAATGGAGGGGGGTTGTCCTGGGGGGGTTGTACTAATAGAGGGGCGTTTGTCCTGGGGGGGTCTGTACTAATGAAGGGAGGTGGGTTTGTCCTGGGGGGGTCTGTACTAAGGGAGGGGGGTGAGTTTGTCCTGGGGGGGTCTGTACTAAGGGAGGGGGGTTTGTCCTGGGGGGGTCTGTACTAAGGGAGGGGGGTGGGTTTGTCCTGGGGGGGTCTGTACTAAGGGAGGGGGGTTTGTCCTGGGGGGTCTGTACTAATGAAGGGAGGGGGGTTTATCCTGGGGGGGTCTGTACTAATGGTGGGGGGTTTGTCCTGGGGGGGAGGGTCTGTACTAATGGAAGGGGGTGGTTTGTCCTGGGGGGGTCTACATCCAGGAAAGTACACCCAGGGCTCCAGAGGGAGAGGGCAGTGCTGAGGGAACACCATCAGAGAGAGAACCCCACTGCCCTGCACCACCAGAGGGAAAGCCACACAGCCTGGCGCCATCCCTGGCGGAGAAAGGAATGGAGTCATTGCAGAAATACAGATCTGGGTGCTACCCAGCGGAGTCGCCACGGGCAATTCAGAGTGAGCTGACTCCTGATCAGGGGAAGCATTGCTGTATCACTGGGTCAGGTGAGAGGGCCGATCGGCCATTATTTACTAATGTCCATAGGAACTGCAGTCTCTGACCATCTCCTGTATCATGTCTGCCGTCTCTGACCATCTCCTGTACTATGATTGCAGTCTCTGACCATCTCTTGTATCATGTCTGCAGTCTTTGACCGTATTATGTCTGGGGGCTCTTTCTGGTGGTGTGTGGGTGGGGGGGGGGGGCGGCATTGAAGGGCCCGGCCTTGAGGCGGCAAAGGGAGTAAATCCGGGCCTGCCCACGACTCTTCAGAACATGGGTTTCAATAGCCAAACCGTCAAATTTAGCGTTTGTAAGGCAGGATGGGAACACTGGACCTTGAGATAACAGGTCTGGGCGCACCGGTAGGGTCAAGAGGAAAAAAGAAGGAAAACCTGCACTACCAAGCAAAAATTAGTGTAACTGCAGCTGCAACAAAAACCACAAATATCAATGAGGTGAAAATTTTTAAACAAAAGGAAAAATGTTGTGCGCTTGCAATAGATACTTAAATCTATATTCCTGTGTGATTGTCATAAATAAATGAATAAACACCATCAGAGTTAATTGTAAATTAGAAAGTCGCTATGCTACACAGCAAATAGGGATATGTAAATCAAATACTAACCATTCCATACAAATAAATATAAAAACTTATGTGCAAAAAACAAGGTTATTCCACACATGTGCAAAGTCATAAGTGAAAAAGTTCAAAATTGCGTAATGAGTCGCAAAAAAACGCATATCCAAAGTTCATAAGTTGTATTCCTTCGTGTGTATAAAGGAATAAGGGGACGTGAAGGGACCTCCAACCACCAGTGGATCCAAAGGTTGATAACAGACGTATCCTTACCAGACGCGTTGGACCTCCTTTATAGCAAGGTCTTAGAAGCATGCAGATTTAGCCCTCTGCAGGGACAGGAGATGACAGCTCACCACACGACCGGAGATGATTCCGACACTTCCGCGTTGATGTAAACACTCCCTCGTTTTAAACTCGTGGATACAAAAGGGGAGAAAAAACTCCAATAGTGTAGTAGGTAAAAAAACTGAATTTTATTGTCTCAGACAACTAGGCATCATACAAAGACATCCAAAATATAAAAGCCGGCAAAATATAAAAACAACAGAGAAGCCCGTGCTAAATTACATGGGGCTCTATGGCGATCTGGCATACACTGCGTAGCCATGCCCTACATGTTTCGTGATAGGTCACGTCTTCAAAGGGGCACGGGCGACGCAGTGAACCATCGCCATTTATTGTACCATTGTACCGGTAGGGTCCACGGCGGACCCACCGTCATCCTTACTATTTCTGCATACCACGTCCTTCTGGGCCAAGCGGGGGCCACTAGAAGTACCGACTTTCTTTCCTGCCTGATCCTGTGAAGGAGTCGTGGCAGTAGCATAATAGGCGGGAATGCGTAAATCAGTGAGAATTGATGCCACGGAATCACCAACGCATCCGTCCCGCATGCAAGAGGATCCTTTGTCCTTGCCACAAATCTGTCTATCTTTTTGTTGAATCGGGATGCAAAGAGATCTACATCTGGAATCCCCCCATCTTTGGCATATGGCCCAAAAGACGTCGGATGCAGAGACCATTCCCCTGGGAGTAACTGATGGCGACTTAAATAGTCCGCCTGCCAGTTCTCTATCGCTGGAATGAAAACTGCCGATATGCATGGCACATACTTCTCTGTCCAGACTAAGATCTGGTTCACCTCTCTTTGAGCAGCCCGGCTCCGGGTGCCTCCCTGATGATTGATATAAGCCACTGCTGTGGCATTGTTGGACTGGATCCTGACTGGGCAACCCTGTAGCCTGAGAGTGCAGGCTTTTAGGGCTAGATATACCGCACGGATCTCCAGAACATTGATGGGTAAGGTCCTCTCGCTTTTGGACCATACCCCTTGGACCGCAGACTGTTCCAGAACTGCTCCCCAACCCGACAGACTGGCATCCGTTGTTACCACCGTCCAGGTCACCGGTAAAAAGGATTTCCCCTTCTGTAGGTTTTCGGGTATTAAGCACCAATTGAGGCTCTGACGCACCGCATGAGACAGGTGCATCGGAAAGTCTAATGCCTGAACCTTCTTGTTCCAGGCTGACAGGATACTGTGCAGCATTCTTGAAGCATAGGGAACTGCTTCGAATGAAGACACCATCTTTCCCAGCAGCCTCAAAGGTGGACAGAAGGACCCTTCTTGGTCCTGACTACCAGAATCAGCTCCTTTAAAGCAGTGATCTTTGCCTGAGGTAGAAATACCTTCTCCTGGCTTGTATCTATGATCAAACCCAAATACTCCAGTCTTCTTACTGGTTTTAGGAAAGATTTTTCTAGGTTGAGAATCCAACCCAGGTGTTCCAGATACTTGACTGTGGTCCTCAAGTTCCTGTTCAAAGAGGCTACCAACCGGTCTATCGAGAGCAGGTCGTCTAGGTATGCTATGATAGTTATACCTTGAGCCCTTAATCTGGCCAGAGGAGGAGCCAAGATCTTTGTGAACACTCGAGGTGCAGTGGCTATCCCGAAAGGCAGAGCCACAAACTGGAAATGACGCCCTACTATCTCGAAGGGCAGAAACTTCTGATGAGCAGGAAAAATGGGCACATGCAGATATGCATCTCTGATGTCTATCGATGCCAGAAATTCTCCTCCCTGCAGGATGGAGACTACTGTCCGAATTGATTCCATGCGGAAAGACCGAATCCTTAGGAATCGATTCAGATCCCTTAGATCCAGAATGGGTCTGACATCCGCATTTGGCTTTTAGACCATAAAAAGGTTTGAATAAAAACCCAATCCTTGATCCTTCGCGGGAACCACCATAATGACCTCTTGCGACAAAAGTCGCTCTAACGCTAGAAGGAGCGACTTCTTCTTCTCTGGGTCTCTGGGAACACTTGATCTGAGGAAACGAGGAGAGGGAAATTCTTGGAACTCCAGTTTGTACCCTAAGGTTACCGTGGAGATTACCCATCTGTCCTGGAAGTCCTCCTACCAGAGTCTTGAGAATTGTAGCAGTCTTCCCCCCACTCGAACGAGCGGGGGCGCCCCTTCATAAGGAGGCTTTAGTGTCTTGTCTAGTAGACTTCTTCCCCCAGGACTTCTTTTGTCCCTGGGGTTGACTCTTGTTTCTTGACCCAGACGGAGGAGGCCGTTGCGACTGCCTGGAGGCAAATGCCCCTGGCGCTGGGGAAAGAGTCCGTTTGAAAGAGGGACGCTTACTCTTTTTCTTAACAGGTAAGAGAGTGCTTTTCCCACAAGAGATCCTTTGGATATATTTATCCAAGTCTTCTCCAAACAACCTTGCACCATGAAATGGAAACCCAGCCAGAAGCTTCTTACATGGTACTTCAGCTGACCAATTTCTCAACCATAAGATTCTACGTATATGCACCAACCCAAGTGAAAGACGAGAGGTTTGAATGATAGAATCTCTGATGGCGTCAACAACAAAACATAAGGCCGCTGGAAGGTTAGCCAACCCCTGGGCCTGCTGTTCAGGTAGAACTTTGATGACCTGCTTAACATGGTCTCTTAAGTATTGAGAGACTCCAATCGCTGCTACTGCAGGTTGAACCACTGAACCTGCTAAGGAGAAAACATCCTTCAATAGGGATTCCATCTTTTTATCTACGGGATCCCTGAGCATCTGAGCATTGTCTACAGGACAAGTCAGACTATTAGTAACGGAGGAAATGGCGGCATCAATGGCCGGTATTCCCCACATTTTTATAAACTTTTCTTCCATAGGATAAAGTGTTGAAAACTTTTTCGGTGGAAAAAAACGTTTATCTGGGTGATCCCACTCAGAGTAAAGGAGCTTTTCAAGTAAATTATGAACAGGAAAAGCCTGTGCTGTTTGGGGAGGTTTCAGTGACCCCAAAGAAGAAGAGGGTTCTTTAACTGATTCAGATACGGGCAACTTAAATGTGGAACGGACCAATCCAGCAAGGATCTGTGCTAAGACCTTCTCCTCTTGGGAAGTCACAGAGGGTCCCTCTCCACCTGATTCCTCCAAAGAGGAATCATCAGTCCCATCCCGATCCTCTGAAAGGGATTCCTCTCCCCTATCCCAGAGCTCCTCTGCCCGAGGGTCCTGGGAAACAGAGGAAGGCCTAGTGCGTTTTCTTCCTCTGAGTAAAGATGTGATCACGGCCATTAATCTTTCCTCTAAACCATTAATGGCTGAGGAAAAAACCTCCTGTGTAATGTATACAGGGGCTGAAGTGCCAGAAGCAGGTGTAGCCCCTGACCCCAATGGCTCCCCCTGGCTCGCCGTCCCTGGCCCCTCAGGGGGGGAGGATGCTGCAGCAAGGGGGTCCTCAGTACCTGAAGGAGATCCCCTAGAGTCTCTGGTTCTTGGGGTATTTGAACCTCTTCTACCCATAGTGCAAAGCAACAAGATGGAGGTATCACAAAATGAACACTGACTGCTGAGCGATGTAGTCCGGCTAAAAACCCTGCTACCAAATGCCCAGTCTGGTGTTCCCTTAGTAAATGCTGCCTAGGAGAATGCCTGTGTCCCACCTTACATGCTGTGTGCCCTTTATAGCCTTGTAGCCGGTAATGTGAGCGTCTAAGCACGCTGGACGCCACGCTGACGCTCCGCTCCGCCCCCCCCCCTTTTTTTTTTTTTTTAAAACATGCACTTTCTGCGCGAGCCGACCCTCCTGGCAAGCATGGAAGAAAGGCTGGGGGTGGGGCAGGAAGGAGAGAGGCCGACAGTGATTGGGGCCTGCATGTGGCAAATGGCGGCGGCGATAAAAGTGCGGTATATTACCGCCTCACAGACCTGCGGCCTCCCCCTATTCTGGGGGGAATGTCCAGAGGAGAAACTCCCCATCCCATCCTACCTGGAGCTCGGCTGGAGGAGATTGTGCAGCGTGAAACACTGAGACAGACATCAGCATGAGAAGGTATGTGCTCTTGGCAGCCCCCGGTGGCGACAATAGGCATAGCATGCATTTACCTTAAAGGAGAAAACCTACTAGAATTAAAAAATTCTGTGGAATCTCCTCTTACCTTATCCAGCCGCAGGGTTCTGTTTGTACAGACCCAATCTTCACCTCTCACGGTGGGTTCCGTTTGAAAAATTTTCAGAGACTGGGGCCCCCTACAAATAAGGGGATCGGCAGTTCTGGGCCTGTAAAGCACCCGGCCAGAAATAAGGATAGAAAAAACATTTTCTGAAATGCGGGGTCCAGCTCTCTAAAAAGAGGAAGCGTTACAGGTAAAACCTCATTTCTTCGGACACGAGGCCCGGGTACCATCCAATTCGGCCTAGAAAGGACACCTTGAAATGGATCCGGTTCGCCTGGCTTGCCCCAGTATAGGATATAGGATATTCACTTTGGAGCTCAGCACAGGACATCTTTACACGTCCAACACCTAGGACACTGGCGTAAAAACTGAGGTATCCCTGCAAGGGGAGGGGTTATATAGGGGGTCGAACTTCCTGTTTAGGGTGTGACCAGTGTTCAATCACCAGTGATACCCTATATAACCCATCAGTTATTACTGAGGCTCTGTGTCCTGTGATGCTCGAGAAAGAAAAAGTCATTTAAAACTGCTTGCGGCTGTAATGTAATGTCGGGTCCTGGCAATATGGATGAAAATCAGTGAGACAAACGGCATGGGTACCCCCCAGTTCATTACCAGGCCCTTTGGGTCTTGTATGGATATTAAGGGGAAACCCGCACCCAAATTAAAAAAAGGAAAGGCGTGGGGCCCCCAGGCCCTATATACTCTGAACAGCAGTATACAGGCGGTGCAAACAAGACAGGGACTGTAGGTTTGTTGTTAAGTAGAATCTGTTTGTAATTTTGAACTGGAGTCGTTTGTAAGTTAGATGTTTGAAAGTAGGGGCCTGCCCTATATACTCAGCAGAAATTTGGGCCTTAGGTGTTGGTGTTGCCACAACACTGTGAGCCCTCACAGGGCCCTGCTGTGAAATATTAGATCAAGAATTGTAATTACATGTCCCTGTTGAACAGGGGCAGAAAAATTGGGCCTTAGGCACTGGTGGCGGCGCTCAGAACCAAAAATGTTCTTACAAGCTATCAGCATGATCATTGAGGAGGAAGAGGATAATTACTCAGCATAACGGGATAGTCACTCAGCATCAGCATAGACAGTCTTGAAGGGATCTGACATTTAAAAAAAAATTATTCAGCATCAGGTGCTTGGTAGCTGGTGGTGATCCAAGACTGATTCATTTTTATTAAGGTCAGTCGACCGACCGAGTCGGTGGACAGGCACACCCTGTGATTGGTTACAAAGCCTCCAGCAGCGCTGGATGCAGGACAGGCCAGTAGCTCAATTGCATACTGTGCAAGCTCTGGCCAGTGATCCATCCTCAAGACCCAGTAACCCAGAGGATTTTCGGTTGGAAAGATCTCCAAGTCAGATCTTGTCCCTAGGTATTCCTGCACCATGTAAAACAGACGCTGGCGATGGTTGCTGGAACCGATCATACCTTGGGGCTGCAGACTAAAAAATTGTCTGAACGCATCGGTCAGACAGCCACCTTCTCCACCACTCCTTCTGTGGCTGACCGAAGCTTCAGCAACACGTTGTCCAGAAACAGGAGTTTGTAACCTCCCAGTCTCTGGGAACGCGTTGCACAAACCTTTCTGCAAGGCCTCCCGAAGATGTTTCATCCTCTGCTCCCTCTGCAACGGCAAGATAAGGTCCGCAACCTTGTAACGTGGATCAAGGAGGGTTGCCAGCCAGTATTGATCCCTCTCCTTGATACCACAAATCCGAGGGTCCTTCCGCAGGCTTTGCAGGATCAGGGAGGCCATGCAGCGTAGGTTTGCTGAGGCATTCGGTGCGGAGTCCTTTGGGTCACTAAGGACGACATGATCCGCAGCCACCTCCTCCCAGCCACGTACAAGTCCATGTGTTTCTTGGGACTGTAAATGATCCCTTAAAGACTGCTGCTGATGCTGAGTGCCAGGCTCCACCTCCATACTGACGCAATCCTCCACGCAACGTGTGCTCCAACAGGTGGACAAGGGGGACAGTGTCACTGATGCATGCACTGTCACTGCTCACCATCCTCGTGGGCTCCTCAAATGGTGACAGGACAGTGCATACATCCCTGATCATAGCCCACGTGGCGTGGGGAAAAAAAAACAAGCTCCCCTGACCCTGTCCTGGTGCCATAGTCGTACAGGTACCTCTGCTGCGTGTGCAGCCGCTGCAGCATGGCCAACGTTGAGTTCCACCTGGTGGGCATGTCACAGATTAGGCGGTTCTTGGGCAGGTTAAATTCCTTTTGGAGGTCTGCCAGCCGAGCACTGGCATTATATGACCGGCGGAAATGCACACAGACTTTCCTGGCCTGCCTCAGGACATCCTGTAAGCCCGGGTACCTACCCAAGAACTGCTGCACCACCAAGTTAAGGACGTGAGCCAAACAGGGCACATGGGTCATTTGTCCCTGTCGGAGGGTGGAGAGGAGGTTGGTGCCATTGTCGCAAACCACCATTCCTGCCTTAAGCTGGCATGGCATCAACCACCTCTGAACATGCCCCTGCAGAGCTGACAGAATCTCTGCCCCAGTGCGGCTCCTGTCCCCCAAGCACACCAGCTCAAGCACTGCATGGCATCTTTTGGCCTGCGTACTTGTGTAACCCTTTGAACTCCTATGGAGCACCGCTGGTTCCGAGGACAAAGCACAGGAAGAGGCCATGGAGGAAGAAGAAGAGGAGTGGGTGGAGGAGAGAGGTGTGTCAGAATCACCAGTAGTGGCATTTTGGAGGCGTGGTGGCGGAACAACCTCCAACACTACTGCACCTTGTCCTGCATCCTTCCCAGCTGCCGGCAGAGTCACCCAATGCGCAGTGAAACTTAGGTAACGTCCCTGTACATGCCTGCTGGACCATGAGTCAGCGGTAATATGCACCTTACCGCTGACCGCCCTGTCCAGCGAGGCCAAGACATTGCCTTCCACATGCCGGTAGAGAGCCGGAATCGCCTTCCGTGAGAAAAAGTGGCGTTTGGGAACCTGCCACTGAGAAACCGCACATTCCACAAACTCACGGAAGGGGGCAGAGTCTACCAACTCAAAAGGTAGCAGTTGAAGCAATTTTGCCAAGCTAGCATTCAACCGCTGGGCATGTGGATGGCTGGGAGTGAACTTCTTTCTGCGGTGCAGCAGCTGGGGCAGGGAACTTTGCCTGGTACAATCTGACGTCGGTGTACCGACAGCAGATTGCCCACAAGTACGTGGCTGTGACACACCTAATTCTATACCTTCATTCCTCTCAGTGCAGGTCTCAGAGAGGACTGAAGGTTTGATGGGGTTGGAGATCCCAGCTGATAAGGAGCAAGGAGAGGTCTTCTTTGTTCTTTGGAGTGGGTCTTTTAGGTACGCTTGCCAACGAACTGCATGGCAGGTCAACATATGTCTGGTCAAGCATGTGGTGCCCAAGCAGGAGATATTTTGGCTACGCGAGATACGCTTGAGACATATGTTGCAAATAGCAGCGGTGCGATCTGATGCACTCGTCTCAAAAAAGGCCCACACCAAAGAACTTTTGGAATAACGCGCAGAGACTGCAGCGCCCTGCACATGCGGAGCTCTGCAGTGTGATGCAGTCAGTGTGCTGCCCTTAGGCTGGCCCCTGGAGGGCATCCTGCCTCGTTGGTGATGTGCCGCCTCCTCCTCCTCCTTGAGTCAGTGACCTCATCATCCCCTCCCTCCTCATCACTGGAGCAAACCTGGCAGTATGCTGCAGCAGGGGGAACATGACTGCCAGATTGCTGTCCTTCTTGGGCACCCCCTCTGTCCGTGCTCATGTTACTGCCTTCATCGAGCTCAGTACCATCATCAGAGCCTTCAAAACGCTGGGCATCCTCCTGGAGCATGTACCCAACACTGTGGTCAAACAGTTCGAGGGACTCCTCAGGAGGATATGGTGGGGCTAGGGAAGGAGTCACTGATGCCATTGAGCCGAGGGAAGAGGCCGCTGCTTTGCCAGACAAAGTACCCTGAGCATGGGTGAGAGAGGATGAGGAGGATGAGGACGGCTTGGTCATCCACTCGACCAAGTCTTACGCATGTTGCGGCTCAACACGGCCAGCTGCCGAAAAAAGGCCAAGCGTGTCCCACGACCACGTGCTGATGAGGATGCACCGTCTCCACGACCAGCACTGTTGCCTCCAGACACAGAGCCTGCTTGCCCTCTTTTATTGGCTTGTGACTGTCTGCCTCTCCTTGTTGGCTTTCCAGACATACTAATGGCCTGCAGTGAGCTGCACAAAACTGGGATGTGTGTGTGTGTGTGTGTGTGTGTGTGTATATGTATATATGTATATATATATATATATATATATATATATATATATATATATATATATATATATATATAAATATATATATCTATATCTATATCGATTATACTGCAGCTAGCAGAATCAACTGCCTGCCTGTAGTATTATTAGTATAACCCCTGCACTTGTCTTCAGGTAGCTATACTGTAGGTGAGACCGTGCAGGGTACACAGTACAGTGACTGGAAATACTTCAAAGAGCCTACACAAGCACCTGGCTGCAGGTAGCTATACTGTAGGTGAGACTGTGCAGGGTACACAGTACAGTAGCTGGAAATACTTCAATGAACCTACACAAGCACCTGGCGGCAGGTAGTTTACTGTAGGTGAGACTGTGCAGGGTACACAGTACAGTAACTAGAAATACTGTAAAAACACCTGCCTCAGAAAACCTTAAGGCAAAGTGGGTGATCGATTTCCCTACACTAGACACAGAAGATTGGGAGGAACTGTGGGAGTGTCCCTTTTCACAGCTAGTATCAGCTAGAGACAAGTTGGTGCAATTTAAATTGTACATAGGGTATATTACACACCCGTGCGTCTACACAAAATATATCCATCTATTCCTCCCTCCTGCTGGAGATGCAACTCATCCTCAGCGGATTTCATACACATAATTTGGAGCTGTCCTCAGATCGAAATTTTTTGGGTTGAGGTAACCAATTTTATTTTGACTGTCACCACTGTTCCTGTACCACTGTCTGTAGAGGTATGTCTGCTGGGACTTGTGGAACCCCTGGCCCCAAGCCGGACTATTAGAACCCTGTTAGGATTACTACTTTATTATGCCCGTAAGTCGATAGTACTCAGATGGAGGGCCTCATCCGCACCCTCATTACATTTTTGGAAGAGGTTAGTGAATGCGGCTCTACCACTATACAAGGCTACTTACCTGTCACATGGATGTGCAAAAAAATTCCACAAAATATGGGATATTTGGACAGATTCCCTGTCCACTAATGAAGACTCGATGGACGATTAGTAACGTTCTACTAAGTACCGTGAATGACCCAGGTGGCATCTCCGATCTCATAACACTCCTGAGATGCTCGGTCAATAGTCAGGGGGAGGGGGGGAATGCAATTATGTATCTATAATGTACACTTTATTTCACAAGAATCTAAAGTGGGCTTTGTGGGATATATGTGGAATTGGAGAATTGCTTTGAATTTTCTACACAGGTGGTCGAGCGTACAGTGGTTTAGGTAGTTTATGTGTGTTTTTTTTTCCTCTCCTTTTTTTTTTTCTCATCTTATATCTAGTTTTGTAGTTGTAGTGAACGAGCCTGGGTATGCCCAATAGGCTCTGTATTGTTTTTGTTCTCACCTAAAAATTATAATAAAGATAACTTTAAAAAAAATAAAAAATAAAACACCTGCCTCCCTGTCAGTATATTAGGAAGAGAAGAACAGGATCTAGCTAAACTGAATACAGTGTATGTGTGTATATATGATTGGCCAAGCATGCGGGTCATAGAGAAATATGAAAACACTGCGCTCTAATAGCAAAAATAAAATATATGTGAGCCAGCAGCTGCATACATTGTGACAAACAATAACTGGTAAATGGAAAAAAAATGCAGCGCTAAGAAGTAATAGGAAGTTAGGGTGTAGTGAAACAATTAAATAAGAGATGCTGTACTGAACAGTAAAGCATATGTGCAAAAACCATAAGTGAAATGAAATGAACAAACACAGTATAAAGTGTCCACATATGGTAAATGGATGATTCCAAACTCAAATTATTAAGAGGAACTGGTATGGACCAAAAAATGATGTGAAACTAGAAAATAAAGTCAATGGTGCACGGTGTGGATCTGTGACTGAGTCAACAACGGGGTACAGAACTTCCGTAGCTGTAAACCAACATCTCGATATGGGGCATCAGAATGAAAACATCAGGAAGTAAGATAAGATGGGTACTCTTACCAGATGACGTGGACTCCACTGTCATATGACATGGAGTCAATGGTGCATGGAGCCAAACCTAGGCTGGAAAACGATATCCGGAACGGTGGAACCTCTGTCTCACTTCTCGACTTCTCTGGTGGGGTGAAGAAACATCAGGAAGGGCAGCCAACTGGATATCAGCCAATAGACCTCAAGGATGTGTTCCAAGGAGAAGCCGGGGACAGATTTGATCCAGACCCCGTGATGGAAGTAGAGCTACTGGAAGGCAGTTTCTTGCATCGGGATAATATGCAAATAAAAAATAAAAAGCTTCTGCATAGTGCAGGTAAACCAGGGATTTTTATTTCTAAAAATACCATACAAAAAATGGATAAAAGTGATCACAATTAAAATAAAATCTAAGCAGCGTAAGGAAGGGGAGATCGACCGACGCGTTTCGACCAAGGGGGTCTTCAACAGGGGCATGAGCTTCTCCCTTCACGCTGCTCCTATATATAAATATCTAATCCAATAAGATAACCCCTATAGCCAATCACAGTGGAGCTACAAAGGTCAAGTAATCAGGAACTGGATCCTGTTGATCGCTAGACCAATCAGAATCATGAATAAAACAGCCGGTGAGTGTAGAACCCAATAGCGCAGTCTAATAGTGAGACTGATGCCTGGAGACCTCCCCACCGCATGGCAAACAATAGTAGACATCACTTCCTGGTAATGCATCACTTCCTGGTCAAACAATAGTGGACATCACTTCCTGGTAATGCATCACTTCCTGGTCATGTGATGTGGTGTGAAGGGGCGGTGTCCCGGCTCCCTGACCCAATCAACAACCACCAAAAGGTGCACAGGATGGGAGAGGGTAGTCACGGAAACCGAATCTCCTCAGCTCAAGTCCCGATCACATGATCGGATCTGGTGCTGTCACATGGCTAAAAACATCAATGTGAAAATCAACAATAATAATGGCAAACACTAGATGGCAGCACTAAAGTGAAATAGTGCTAGCAAGTGGTGATAAACCAAAACAGAAAATAAACATTACTGAACAATACTAAGCAGCATTACCTAAATCGGACACAAGATGTCCCAAATAGATCTATACCAGTACATGCAAAATATACATAGCAATGAAAGAAAAAATTGTAAAAATATTAACATGGCTGTTAGGTAATCTATTACAAATAATCAATATATTGAATTGAATAAATAATAAATGTAATTTCCCAATATAAGTTTGGAAAATTAGAAAATAAAAAAATGGAACAAATTGGTAATGTAAGGAAAAAAAAAATAAATGAAAAAAGACATTAACGCAATAATGAATCAGAAGAAAAAAAAAAAAAAGGGGGGAGGGGGGGGCAAATGGAACACCCATACCTAAAAGGGACATAAAAAACGAACAAGCAGAAATGGAAAAATCGTACATGAAAAATACATGACTACTAGGATGTATTGATAAACGAGTTGAGGTCCCACTCGACGTTCATCCCAAACGGAAAGAAGGACCTCAACTCGTAGATCCAGTAGGTTTCGGGGCGTGATACGCCACGTAATCGCGATTCACCCCTCCAGTGTGGGACAAATCTGTCTATGACCTGGAAGAGGGTGCCTGAAGGGTCTCTATTATGATGTTGCAAATAGTGTCTCGGTACCGTATGTTTGCTCTTTCCCCCTTTAATGCCGGTGATATGCTCATTGACACGAATGGAGAAGGTCCTGATGGTACGTCCGACATATTGTTTATGACAAGGACATGTTATCAAATAAACAATATATTGAGATGCACATGTGGCAAACTCCTTCATGTGATATACACGAGACGTTACTGTGGATGTAAAGGTCAGTAGCTTTTGTCTGCCTGCACTATTGTGGTGGCATACATTGCACTTACGGCAAGGGTAAAAACCCTTGCAGTCTTGGAAGAAGGATATCTTTTTGGGTGGATCGATAACATTAGGGGCAATCTGCCCCTGAATGGATCGTGCACCTCTAAAAATCACTGGTGCTCGTTCGGGAAGAACGGGACCCAATAGTCTATCATTCAAAAGCACCCTCCAATGTTTCTTAAGGATGTTTTTGACCTGTTTAGACTGTATAGAATGTGTGGTGGTGAAAGCCCACTTAAAACTAGAGTCTGAGGTATTTTTGGGACGCTCCGTCAATGTGGCCGTTCTCTCCACAGCCAAGACGGCATTAATCTCCTCATCCAAATGGTCTAGTCCATAACCCTTTTCAAGAAATCTTTTCTTGAGTAACTGTGATTGAACTAAAAAATCGGATGTTTTGCTACAGTTGCGGCGTAGCCTAAGGAATTGGCCACGTGGGATTGCTTTAAGCCATTGTTCTTGATGGCAACTCTCGACCGGAATGTACCCATTCCGGTCGGTGGGTTTAAAATAGGTTTTGAATTCCAAGTGGTCCTCCATGGCCATAATCTCTAAATCAAGGAAATGAACATGAGAGGAGCTGGCCTCATAGCTTAGGGAGATACCCCTATCATTGGAGTTTAAGATGGTCATATAGTCATCCAGGGACTGGCGATCTCCATCCCATAGGAGGAGGATGTCGTCTATGTACCTGGCCCAGAGGACTAACTCTGGCCTCCGGTCAACATAGACGACATCCTCCTCCCATTGTGCCATAAAAAGATTGGCGAGGCTGGGCGCGAATTTAGCGCCCATAGCCACGCCTCTCTTCTGTAGGAAGAACTGGTTCTGAAACCAGAAGTAATTGTGCCGAGTGGCAAAACGCAACAGTTGCATAATAAAGTTACGCTGTAGGAGGGGAAGTTGGGAATCCCTAGACAAAAAACTCTCGACCGCTTCAAAACCAAGCCGATGGGGTATGCACGTATAAAGTGCCGCCACATCGGCTGTGGCAAGGAGCATCCCTTTTTTGAAAGGCGTGGATTCTAAAAGTTTGATGGTGTCCCTCGTATCCTTTAAATACGAAGTGGTAGATCTAACCAGTGGTTGTAAATAGTGGTCCACGTATTTACCAATTCGAGCTGTGACCGAGTCAATCCCGCTGACTATGGGTCGGCCAGGGGGATTGACTGGGTCCTTATGGACCTTGGGAAGATAATAAATTGTAGGGATACGAGGAGCAAGGGGGACCAAAAAGCTTTTTTCTTTTTTGTTCAGAATCCCTAAAGAAAAACCCTCATTGACAAGATGTAATAACTCTTTTTTATAAATGGTGGTCGGGTCATTAGGAATGACACTATATGTGTCAGTATCACTCAACAGTCTATACATTTCCTTAAGATAATTGGCTTTATCCAAAACTACAATACCACCCCCCTTGTCTGCGGGGCGGATAATGAGATTTTTCCTTTCGCACAACATTTCAAGTCCCTTTTTAACCTCAGATTTTATATAAACTCTTTTTTTATTACGAGACAATTTTTCAAGGTCTTCCAGCACAAGATTTTTAAACACCTGTACTGAGGGGGCCAAAGACCCAGGGGGATTGAATAAGGAGGGATTGCTCAATCCCGAGTGCAAGACAGTCCTTGATTCGGACGTGGTGGCTGAAATTCGAGGAGTAATGCTCTCCGTCTGGGAAGGTAGGATGGTTTGAGCCAAAAAATGTCTCTGGACACTGAGTTTTCGTGTGTACTTAAGAACATCAATGAAGGTGGAGAACCTATTAAGGGGTCTGGGAGGAACGAACTTCAGACCTTTGTCAAGGACTGTTTGTTCTGCCTTGGTCAGAGTACAGGAACTAAGATTAAAAATACCTGTATTCCCTAGGTCCTTTTCCTTTTGGCCTTGGACCCTCCACCCCCCTCTGGTCCCTCTTTTCCTTCTGAATTTCTCGGGTGCCCTTCCACGGACCTGTGAAAACCCAAAGGTTGGGTGGGACCCGAGTAATTAGAATTGGAGTAGTAGGGTGTTCTATTATAAGAATCCACATCCCCATCGTAATGTGAATATGGATCTGAAAAATTACCGTAAGAATCATTATCATACAGGGTCATAGTGCATGCTTGGCCAATCATCAGCCAGCAATGCACTGCGATGCCGTAGTGAATTATGGGCCGTGACGCACCACTCGAATTTGGCGCGAACGGCCCATATCGTTTGTAATTCGGCGAACGACCGAACACACGATGTTCGACTCGAACACGAAGCTCATGCCTAATCCCAGCGTGCCGCTTCAGATCTAGATTCAGTCTTTCCAATCACACCCCATGATAACCATGGAAGTCCTCGATGTTCAGAGGCTGCCAGTCCTGTGTCCACACACTGTATACGGGTAACGCAGGCTCGTTAAGTAAATGTCCATTCTATTGTTGTATTCCATCTCCAAACTTACTGATCCGTCTGGATGTACCACATAGGAGACTCAAAGGGGCCTGTTTGTGAAGATATTATTAATTTAAACATTGTATCTTTATAAAAATATTTCTAATTTAATATATTTTATTTCCTTTGTTTACTTATCTCCTAATGAAAAATGGCCCCCAATAGAGAAATCTGTAACAGTTCCCAGCCAAAGCTGATGAGACTTTTAAAGACATCAATTTAATTATAAAGCATAACGATTCCTACAAGTAAACATATGGCATCGCTCCCAACTGTCCCTGATTTGGAACAATGTCCCTCTATCCCTCTGTCCTTCTCATTTGTCCCTCATTTTGGTCTGATCCATATAGTTGTATATAAAATGCACTTTTTATATTTCCAAAAGTGTTTTCCAGTGCTAAACCTTTCATCTGATTTCTAAATTGCTGCATTTGAAAGTTTTAAAAGGCAATATAAAGGAATAATAGTGGTAAAAAAGAACTTGTGTGTTTAACTTATATATATATATATATATATATATAATTTGTATAATTCTCCTTGAAGGGGGGTTGGCAGGGAGTGTGTCCTATGCCTACATACTATTGCTAATAGGTCTCCCTCGTTCCCATCTCAAAACGTTGGTAGGTGTGATATGGCCAGACTATGGACATCCAAATATATACATATTCTTCATCAATAAATGAGCTTTAAAACAAGCCATCACCAACTTTTGTAGCGGCAGATGCTCAAGAAGAGCAATTCATCCTCAGTTCACAGCATAAGCAGAGTCTGTTCAGGTTGGTTTATGTCTTTGCCCCTCCCACAAAGAAGAGATTCAATGCAGTAGATTGTATCTCTGCCCCTCCCACAATGGGGAGATTTCCTGCAGTAGTTTGTGTCTCTGCCCCTCCCACAATAGGGAGATTTCCTGCAGTAGTTTGTGTCTCTGCCACTCCCACAATGGAGAGATTTCCTGCAGTAGTTTGTGTCTCTGCCCCTCCCACAATAGGGAGATTTCCTGCAGTAGTGTCTCTGCCCCCCCACAATAGGGAGATTTCCTGCAGTAGTTTGTGTCTCTGCCACTCCCACAATGGGGAGATTTCCTGCAGTAGTTTGTGTCTCTGCCCCTCCCACAATAGGGAGATTTCCTGCAGTAGTGTCTGCCCCTCCCACAATAAGGGGATGTCCTGCAGTAGTTTGTGTCTCTGCCCCTCCCACAATGGGGAGATTTCCTGCAGTAGTTTGTGTCTCTGCCACTCCCACAATGGGGAGATTTCCTGCAGTAGTTTGTGTTTCTGCCCCTCCCACAATGAGGAGATTTCCTGCAGTAGTTTGTGCCTCTGCCCCTCCCACAATGGGGAGATTTCCTGCACTAGTTTGTGTCTCTGCCCCTCCCACAATGGGGAGATTTCCTGCAGTAGTTTGTGTTTCTGCCCCTCCCACAATAAGGAGATTTCCTGCAGTAGTTTGTGCCTCTGCCCCTCCCACAATGGGGAGATTTCCTGCAGTAGTTTGTGTCTCTGCCCCTCCCACAATGGGGAGATTTCCTCCAGTAGTTTGTGCCTCTGCCCCTCCCACAATGGGGAGATTTCCTGCAGTAGTGTCCCTGCCCCTCCCACAATGGGGAGATTTCCCTGCAGTAGTTTGTTTCTCTGCCCCTCCCACAATAGGGGGATTTCCTGCAGTAGTGTCTGCCCCTCCCACAATAGGGAGATTTCCTGCAGCAGTTTGTGTCTCTGCCCCTCCCACAATGGGGAGATTTCCTGCAGTAGTTTGGGTCTGTGCCCCTCCCACAATAGGGAGATTTCCTGCAGTAGTGTCTGCCCCTCCCAAAATAGAGAGATTTCCTGCAGTAGTTTGTGTCTCTGCCCCTCCCACAATTGGGAGATTTCCTGCAGTAGTTTGTGCCTCTGCCCCTCCCACAAATGGGGAGATTTCCTGCAGTAGTGTCTCTGCCCCCCCACAATAGGGAGATTTCCTGCAGTAGATTGTGTCTCTGCCACTCCCACAATGGGGAGATTTCCTGCAGTAGTTTGTGTCTCTGCCCCTCCCACAATAGGGAGATTTCCTGCAGTAGTGTCTGCCCCTCCCACAATAAGGAGATTTCCTGCAGTAGTTTGTGTCTCTGCCCCTCCCACAATGGGGAGATTTCCTGCAGTAGTTTGTGTCTCTGCCACTCCCACAATGGGGAGATTTCCTGCAGTAGTGTCTGCCCCTCCCACAATAAGGAGATTTCCTGCAGTAGTTTGTGTCTCTGCCCCTCCCACAATGGGGAGATTTCCTGCAGTAGTTTGTGTCTCTGTCACTCCCACAATGGGGAGATTTCCTGCAGTAGTTTGTGTCTCTGCCCCTCCCACAATGGGGAGATTTCCTGCAGTAGTTTGTGTCTCTGCCCCTCCCACAATGGGGAGATTTCCTGCAGTAGTTTGTGCCTCTGCCCCTCCCACAAATGGGGAGATTTCCTGCAGTAGTGTCTCTGCCCCCCCACAATAGGGAGATTTCCTGCAGTAGTTTGTGTCTCTGCCCCTCCCACAATAGGGAGATTTCCTGCAGTAGTGTCTGCCCCTCCCACAATAAGGAGATTTCCTGCAGTAGTTTGTGTCTCTGCCCCTCCCACAATGGGGAGATTTCCTGCAGTAGTTTGTGTCTCTGTCACTCCCACAATGGGGAGATTTCCTGCAGTAGTTTGTGTCTCTGCCCCTCCCACAATGGGGAGATTTCCTGCAGTAGTTTGTGTCTCTGCCCCTCCCACAATGGAGAGATTTCCTGCAGTAGTTTGTGCCTCTGCCCCTCCCACAAATGGGGAGATTTCCTGCAGTAGTGTCTCTGCCCCCCCACAATAGGGAGATTTCCTGCAGTAGATTGTGTCTCTGCCACTCCCACAATGGGGAGATTTCCTGCAGTAGTTTGTGTCTCTGCCCCTCCCACAATAGGGAGATTTCCTGCAGTAGTGTCTGCCCCTCCCACAATAAGGAGATTTCCTGCAGTAGTTTGTGTCTCTGCCCCTCCCACAATGGGGAGATTTCCTGCAGTAGTTTGTGTCTCTGCCACTCCCACAATGGGGAGATTTCCTGCAGTAGTTTGTGTCTCTGCCCCTCCCACAATGGGGAGATTTCCTGCAGTAGTTTGTGTCTCTGCCCCTCCCACAATGGGGAGATTTCCCCCAGTAGTTTGTGTCTCTGCCCCTCGCACAATGGGGAGATTTCCTGCAGTAGTGTCCCTGCCCCTCCCACAATGGGGAGATTTCCTGCAGTAGTGTCTCTGCCCCCCCACAATAGGGAGATTTCCTGCAGTAGATTGTGTCTCTGCCACTCCCACAATGGGGAGATTTCCTGCAGTAGTTTGTGTCTCTGCCCCTCCCACAATAGGGAGATTTCCTGCAGTAGTGTCTGCCCCTCCCACAATAAGGAGATTTCCTGCAGTAGTTTGTGTCTCTGCCCCTCCCACAATGGGGAGATTTCCTGCAGTAGTTTGTGTCTCTGCCACTCCCACAATGGGGAGATTTCCTGCAGTAGTTTGTGTCTCTGCCCCTCCCACAATGGGGAGATTTCCTGCAGTAGTTTGTGTCTCTGCCCCTCCCACAATGGGGAGATTTCCCCCAGTAGTTTGTGTCTCTGCCCCTCGCACAATGGGGAGATTTCCTGCAGTAGTTTGTGTCTCTGCCCCTCCCACAATAAGGAGATTTCCTCCAGTAGTTTGTGCCTCTGCCCCTCCCACAATGGGGAGATTTCCTGCAGTAGTGTCCCTGCCCCTCCCACAATGGGGAGATTTCCCTGCAGTAGTTTGTGTCTCTGCCCCTCCCACAATAGGGGGATTTCCTGCAGTAGTGTCTGCCCCTCCCACAATAGGGAGATTTCCTGCAGCAGTTTGTGTCTCTGCCCCTCCCACAATGGGGAGATTCCCTGCAGCAGTTTGTGTCTCTGCCCCTCCCACAATGGGGAGATTTCCTGCAGTAGTTTGGGTCTGTGCCCCTCCCACAATAGGGAGATTTCCTGCAGTAGTGTCTGCCCCTCCCACAATAAGGAGATTTCCTGCAGTAGTGTCTCTGCCCCCCACAATAGGGAGATTTCCTGCAGTAGTTTGTGTCTCTGCCACTCCCACAATGGGGAGATTTCCTGCAGTAGTTTGTGTCTCTGCCCCTCCCACAATAGGGAGATTTCCTGCAGTAGTGTCTGCCCCTCCCACAATAAGGGGATGTCCTGCAGTAGTTTGTGTCTCTGCCCCTCCCACAATGGGGAGATTTCCTGCAGTAGTTTGTGTCTCTGCCACTCCCACAATGGGGAGATTTCCTGCACTAGTTTGTGTCTCTGCCCCTCCCACAATGGGGAGATTTCCTGCAGTAGTTTGTGTTTCTGCCCCTCCCACAATGAGGAGATTTCCTGCAGTAGTTTGTGCCTCTGCCCCTCCCACAATGGGGAGATTTCCTGCAGTAGTTTGTGTCTCTGCCCCTCCCACAATGGGGAGATTTCCTCCAGTAGTTTGTGCCTCTGCCCCTCCCACAATGGGGAGATTTCCTGCAGTAGTGTCCCTGCCCCTCCCACAATGGGGAGATTTCCCTGCAGTAGTTTGTGCCTCTGCCCCTCCCACAATGGGGAGATTTCCTGCAGTAGTTTGTGTCTCTGCCCCTCCCACAATGGGGAGATTTCCTGCAGTAGTTTGTGTCTCTGCCCCTCCCACAATAGGGGGATTTCCTGCAGTAGTGTCTGCCCCTCCCACAATAGGGAGATTTCCTGCAGCAGTTTGTGTCTCTGCCCCTCCCACAATGGGGAGATTTCCTGCAGTAGTTTGGGTCTGTGCCCCTCCCACAATAGGGAGATTTCCTGCAGTAGTGTCTGCCCCTCCCAAAATAGAGAGATTTCCTGCAGTAGTTTGTGTCTCTGCCCCTCCCACAATTGGGAGATTTCCTGCAGTAGTTTGTGCCTCTGCCCCTCCCACAATGGGGAGATTTCCTGCAGTAGTGTCTCTGCCCCCCCACAATAGGGAGATTTCCTGCAGTAGATTGTGTCTCTGCCACTCCCACAATGAGGAGATTTCCTGCAGTAGTTTGTGTCTCTGCCCCTCCCACAATAGGGAGATTTCCTGCAGTAGTGTCTGCCCCTCCCACAATAAGGAGATTTCCTGCAGTAGTTTGTGTCTCTGCCCCTCCCACAATGGGGAGATTTCCTGCAGTAATTTGTGTCTCTGCCACTCCCACAATGGGGAGATTTCCTGCAGTAGTTTGTGTCTCTGCCCCTCCCACAATGGGGAGATTTCCTGCAGTAGTTTGTGTCTCTGCCCCTCCCACAATGGGGAGATTTCCCCCAGTAGTTTGTGTCTCTGCCCCTCGCACAATGGGGAGACTTCCTGCAGTAGTTTGTGTCTCTGCCCCTCCCACAATGAGGAGATTTCCTCCAGTAGTTTGTGTCTCTGCCCCTCCCACAATGGGGAGATTTCCTGCAGTAGTTTGTGCCTCTGCCCCTCCCACAATGGGGAGATTTCCTGCACTAGTTTGTGTCTCTGCCCCTCCCACAATGGGGAGAATTCCTGCAGTAGTTTGTGCCTCTGCCCCTCCCACAATGGGGAGAATTCCTGCAGTAATTTGTGTCTCTGCCACTCCCACAATGGGGAGATTTCCTGCAGTAGTTTGTGTCTCTGCCCCTCCCACAATGGGGAGATTTCCTGCAGTAGTTTGTGTCTCTGCCCCTCCCACAATGGGGAGATTTCCCCCAGTAGTTTGTGTCTCTGCCCCTCGCACAATGGGCAGATTTCCTGCAGTAGTTTGTGTCTCTGCCCCTCCCACAATGAGGAGATTTCCTCCAGTAGTTTGTGTCTCTGCCCCTCCCACAATGGGGAGATTTCCTGCAGTAGTTTGTGCCTCTGCCCCTCCCACAATGGGGAGATTTCCTGCACTAGTTTGTGTCTCTGCCCCTCCCACAATGGGGAGAATTCCCTCCAGTAGTTTGTGTCTCTGCCCCTCCCACAATGGGGAGATTTCCCCCAGTAGTTTGTGTCTCTGCCCCTCCCACAATGGGGAGATTTCCTGCACTAGTTTGTGTCTCTGCCCCTCCCACAATAAGGAGATTTCCTCCAGTAGTTTGTGCCTCTGCCCCTCCCACAATGGGGAGATTTCCTGCAGTAGTGTCCCTGCCCCTCCCACAATGGGGAGATTTCCCTGCAGTAGTTTGTGTCTCTGCCCCTCCCACAATGGGGAGATTTCCTGCAGTAGTTTGTGTCTCTGCCCCTCCCACAATAGGGGGATTTCCTGCAGTAGTGTCTGCCCCTCCCACAATAGGGAGATTTCCTGCAGTAGTGTCTCTGCCCCTCCCACAATGGGGAGATTTCCTGCAGTAGTTTGTGTCTCTGCCACTCCCACAATGGGGAGATTTCCTGCAGTAGTTTGTGTCTCTGCCCCTCCCACAATAGGGAGATTTCCTGCAGTAGTGTCTGCCCCTCCCACAATAAGGAGATTTCCTGCAGTAGTTTGTGTCTCTGCCCCTCCCACAATGGGGAGATTTCCTGCAGTAGTTTGTGTCTCTGCCACTCCCACAATGGGGAGATTTCCTGCAGTAGTTTGTGTCTCTGCCCCTCCCACAATGGGGAGATTTCCTGCAGTAGTTTGTGTCTCTGCCCCTCCCACAATGGGGAGATTTCCCCCAGTAGTTTGTGTCTCTGCCCCTCGCACAATGGGGAGATTTCCTGCAGTAGTTTGTGTCTCTGCCCCTCCCACAATGAGGAGATTTCCTCCAGTAGTTTGTGTCTCTGCCCCTCCCACAATGGGGAGATTTCCTGCAGTAGTTTGTGCCTCTGCCCCTCCCACAATGGGGAGATTTCCTGCACTAGTTTGTGTCTCTGACCCTCCCACAATGGGGAGAATTCCCTCCAGTAGTTTGTGTCTCTGCCCCTCCCACAATGGGGAGATTTCCCCCAGTAGTTTGTGTCTCTGCCCCTCCCACAATGGGGAGATTTCCTGCAGTAGTTTGTGTCTCTGCCCCTCCCACAATAAGGAGATTTCCTCCAGTAGTTTGTGCCTCTGCCCCTCCCACAATGGGGAGATTTCCTGCAGTAGTGTCCCTGCCCCTCCCACAATGGGGAGATTTCCCTGCAGTAGTTTGTGTCTCTGCCCCTCCCACAATAGGGAGATTTCCTGTAGTAGTGTCTGCCCCTCCCAAAATAGAGAGATTTCCTGCAGTAGTTTGTGTCTCTGCCCCTCCCACAATCGGGAGATTTCCTGCAGTAGTTTGTGCCTCTGCCCCTCCCACAATGGGGAGATTTCCTGCAGTAGTGTCTCTGCCCCCCCACAATCGGGAGATTTCCTGCAGTAGTTTGTGCCTCTGCCCCTCCCACAATGGGGAGCTTTCCCTGCACTAGTTTGTGTCTCTGCCACTCCCACAATGAGGAGATTTCCTGCAGTAGTTTGTGTCTCTGCCCCTCCCACAATGGGGAGATTTCCTGCACTAGTTTGTGTCTCTGCCCCTCCCACAATGAGGAGATTTCCTGCAGTAGTTTGTGTCTCTGCCCCTCCCACAATGGGGAGATTTCCTGCAGTAGTTTGTGTCTCTGCCCCTCCCACAATAAGGAGATTTCCTCCAGTAGTTTGTGTCTCTGCCCCTCCCACGATGGGGAGATTTCCTGCAGTAGTTTGTGTCTCTGCCCCTCCCACAATAAGGAGATTTCCTGCAGTAGTTTGGGTCTCTGCCCCTCCCACAATGGGGAGATCTCCTGCACTAGTTTGTGTCTCAGACCCTCCCACAATGGGGAGATTTGCTGCAGTAGTTTGTGCCTCTGCCCCTCCCACAATGGGGAGATTTCCTGCAGTAGTGTCTCTGCCCCTCCCACAATGGGGAGATTTCCTGCAGTAGTTTTTTGTCTCTGCCCCTCCCACAATGGGGAGATTTGCTGCACTAGATTGTGTCTCTGCCCCTCCCACAATGGGGAGATTTCCTGAACTAGTTTGTGTCTCTGTCCCTCCCACAATGGGGAGTGTAACAAGCCCTTGGTCGCTCGGTTTCACTCTCCCAACACTCCTCTGCGGCTATAGAATTAGATTACAACATCTGATGGTTCGGTCATCCGATGCTCCGGGACTAGAACTACAGCTATGTGCCTATGCAGTATGTTCTAACCCAGTTGTGTAGCTCAGAACAAACACCAGGCAGGCTGTATGTAAGCTCAAACAGGAATCTCACTTTTATTGGATGCACACAACACACTTTTATACACAGCAGTTTGAACACCCTGCCCCCAACAACCACTTTCCTATTGGTCAATTGTAAAGTACACTTTAGTTCTCACTCAGGTCCTCTTGTCCATGCAAATGAGGACTTGAAACAGGGTCAGTAGGGATTGGTCCGATAGCTTGAATAGGAGGACTGATATGTGTTATGACACAGGGGGTAATTAAAGTACCGTATATACTCGAGTATAAGTCGAGGCCCTAATTTACCACAAAAAAATGGGAAAAACGTATTGACCCGAGTATAAGACAAGGGTGAGAAATGCACAGCTACTGTAAGTGGAAAAGAGGGTCAACAATGCCCATTTGCAGCCTCACTCTGCCCATTTGCAGCCATAGGTCCCCCGAACTTCAAACTCGGTAGTTAAGTGTTCCTAGATGCCCCCCTAGCTGCAGCCAAAATTTGGGGTCTCTGAACCCAAAGTGTCCCGAAATGACATTGCTGCAGATGGACACAGTTGACCGACTTTGGGTCCCCGTATCTCGGGGCCACTTAGTGCTAGGAACCGAGTGGAACTAGCAACATAAAATATCCAAAGCTGAGGTTCCTAGCACCAAGTGGCCCCGAGATACAGGACCCCAAATATCGATTCAGAAAATGTCAAGCACTTTTCTGCAGCAGAGAATGACATTTTCCGAACCTATTTTGGGGCCCCGTAGGAACTCCATCTTTGGATATGTTATGGGACCAAGTCCACTGGGTTTGCACACCAAATTTGGGGTTCCTAGCACCAAGTGGCCCTGAGATACGGGGCCCCAAAATCGGTTCAGAAAATGTCAAGCACTTTTCTGCAGCAGAGAATGACATTTTCCAAACCGATTTTGGGGCCCCGTATCTCGGGGCCACTTAGAGCTAGGAACTTCAGCTTTGGATATGTTGTGGTACCAGGTCCACTGGGTTTGCATACCAAATTTGGGGTTTGTAGCACCAAGTGGCCCTGAGATACGGGGGCCCCAAAGTCGGTTCGGAAAATGAAATTTTTTGCTGCAGAAAAGTGCTTGACTCGAGTTTAAGTCGAGGGGGGCACTTTCAGCACAAAAAAATGTGCTAAAAAACTCGACTTATACTCGAGTATATACGGTACATAAACAAACAGTCAAACACAGAACAATGCCTTCCTTCCAGACAGGGCCGGATTAACATAGGGGCTGATGGAGCTGCAGCTCCAGGCCCCAGCCTTAAAATCGGCCCTCCTAGCCAGCAGTATAAGCCCGATTTCTCCTGTCAATAAACATCTATGGGACAGGAGAAGCTGTGTGTAAATGGAGGGGTGTCTGGCTGCATCTGTGTTGGCTCACTGTGTTTAGTACAGTGTCACAGTGCACAGTTCCCCCCCTATACAAATGGCTCTGCCTTCCCCCTCCCCTCTCTCTTCTCTCTGTGTGCAGTGAAGGAGCCGTGTGGGTTGGGAAATTGTGAACAGAGCAACTGCAGCCAACAGATAGAAGGTGAACTGAACACATATGTGACTGATAAGCTTCCCATCCAAGTGTGAGCTCAGTGACTGGACTCTTATCTCCCTTCTCTCCTCCTCTTTTACCTTTATCTTCAGCAATGGCTCTTATAACTGCAGCCAATATGTAGACTTGGCTCCTTGTGCTTTTAGGTTGGTTCGCACTGCTTTGCTGTGTTTTGGCCCATTGCTGGTGTATCCGCAGTTTTCCTGCGTTTTACCCATAGTCCTATTGATTTCTATTAGGTTACATGTTTTTTCTGAAAGCGCACCAAAATTCCTGCGTGCTGCATTTTATCTTTGGCGCACTGTCAGAAAATGCGGCAAAAATATGCAACCTGATATAAAGCAATAGGTCTGCAGCTAAAACTGCAGATACACAAGCAGTGCGCCCAAACTGCAACACACCAGTGTGAACCCAAAGGCTTGTACACACCCCCCTCTGTAGAACTTGGTCTGATCAATACTGCTGGCATTCATTTTACACACAACCATACCATCCCAGATGAGGAGGGGTGGGGGCTCCAGGGATTTGTTTGACTATGCAGGCCCTGTCCCTTCTTTCCATCCTGGAAGAGTCCTGGAGGGAGTGGCAGGCTGCTGGTGGCAAGTGACACGCTGTATCTGGGGTCAGGCTGCTGGTGGCAAGTGGCACATTGCATCTGATGGCAAGTGGCGCACTGTATCTGGTGAAAGGTTGCTGGTGGCAAGTGGCCCACTGTATCTGGTGGCATGCTGCTGGTGGCAAGTGGCCCACTGTATCTGGTGGCTGGCTGCTAGTGGCAAGTGGCACACTGTATCTGGTGGCAAGTGGCACATTGTATCTGGTGGCAGGCTGCTGGTGGCAAGTGGCACGCTGTATCTGGGGTCAGGCTGCTGGTGGCAAGTGGCACATTGCATCTGATGGCAAGTTGCACACTGTATGTGGTGGCACGCTGCTAGTGGCAGGCTGCTGGTGGCAAGTGACACGCTGTATCTGGTGACAGGCTGTCAGTGGCAAGTGGCACACTGTATCTGGTGAAAGGCTGCAGGTGGCACACTGTATCTGGTGCCAGGCTGCAGGTGACAAGTGGCACACTGTATCTGGTGGCAGGCTGCTAGTGGCAAGTGGCACACTATCTGGTGGCAGGCTGCTGGTGGCAAGTGGCACACTGTATCTGGTGGCAGGCTGCTGGCGGCAAGTGGCACACTATCTGGTGGCAGGCTGCTGGTGGCAAGTGGCACACTGTATCTGGTGGCAGGCTGCTGGCGGCAAGTGGCACACTGTATCTGGTGGAAGGCTGCTGGCGGCAAGTGGCACACTGTATCTGGTGGAAGGCTGCTGGTGGCAAGTGACACTGTTGCTGGTGGCAAGTGGCACACTGTATCTGGTGGCAGGCTGTGGTTGGCAATTGGCACACTGTATCTGATGGAAGGCTTCTGGTGGCAAGTGGCACACTGTATCTGGTGGCAGGGTGCTGGTGGCAAGTGGCATACTGTATCTGGTGGCAAGTGGCACACTGTATCTGGTGAAAGGCTGCTGGTGGCAAGTGGCACACTGTATCTGGTGGCAGGCTGCTAGTGGCAAGTGGCACACTGTATCTGGTGGCAGGCTGCTGGTGGCAAGTGGCACACTATCTGGTGGCAGGCTGCTGGTGGCAAGTGGCACACTGTATCTGGTGGAAGGCTGCTGGTGGCAAGTGACACTGTATCTGGTGGCAGGCTGGTGGCAAGTGGCACACTGTATCTGGTGGCAGGGTGCTGGTGGAAAGTGGCACACTATCTGGTGGCAGGCTGCTGGTAGCAAGTGACACACTGTATCTGGTGACAGGCTGCTGGTGGCAAGTGGCACACTGTATCTGATGGCAAGTGGCACAATGTATATGGTGACAGGCTGGTGATGGCATGTGAAACACTGTATCTGGTGGCAGGCGGCACACTGTATCTGGTGGCAAGTGGCACAATGTATCTGGTGAAAGGCTGCTGGTGGCAAGTGACACACTGTATCTGGTGGCAGGCTGCTGGTGGCAAGTGACACACTGTATCTGGTGGCAGGCTGCTGGTGGCAAGTGGCACACTGTATCTGGTGGCAGGCTGTGGTTGGCAAGTGGCGCACTGTATCTGGTGAAAGGTTGCTGGTGGCAAGTGGCCCACTGTATCTGGTGGCATGCTGCTGGTGGCAAGTGGCCCACTGTATCTGGTGGCTGGCTGCTAGTGGCAAGTGGCACACTGTATCTGGTGGCAAGTGGCACATTGTATCTGGTGGCAGGCTGCTGGTGGCAAGTGGCACGCTGTATCTGGGGTCAGGCTGCTGGTGGCAAGTGGCACATTGCATCTGATGGCAAGTTGCACACTGTATGTGGTGGCACGCTGCTAGTGGCAGGCTGCTGGTGGCAAGTGACACGCTGTATCTGGTGACAGGCTGTCAGTGGCAAGTGGCACACTGTATCTGGTGAAAGGCTGCTGGTGGCACACTGTATCTGGTGCCAGGCTGCAGGTGACAAGTGGCACACTGTATCTGGTGGCAGGCTGCTAGTGGCAAGTGGCACACTGTATCTGGTGGCAGGCTGCTGGTGGCAAGTGGCACACTATCTGGTGGCAGGCTGCTGGTGGCAAGTGGCACACTGTATCTGGTGGCAGGCTGCTGGCGGCAAGTGGCACACTATCTGGTGGCAGGCTGCTGGTGGCAAGTGGCACACTGTATCTGGTGGCAGGCTGCTGGCGGCAAGTGGCACACTGTATCTGGTGGAAGGCTGCTGGTGGCAAGTGACACTGTTGCTGGTGGCAAGTGGCACACTGTATCTGGTGGCAGGCTGTGGTTGGCAATTGGCACACTGTATCTGATGGAAGGCTTCTGGTGGCAAGTGGCACACTGTATCTGATGGCAAGTGGCACAATGTATATGGTGACAGGCTGGTGATGGCATGTGAAACACTGTATCTGGTGGCAGGCGGCACACTGTATCTGGTGGCAAGTGGCACAATGTATCTGGTGAAAGGCTGCTGGTGGCAAGTGATTTGACTGATTTCTGATTGGGACTCTAAAACAAAGTTAATACTGCAGCTGCAGGAACAGATTCACAGGACTCAATCACTGTGTTTAAAATGTCCGTTCAGTGAAAAATTTATTATTACATGTTATTTTATACATAGATAAGAAAGGGGTGGTGTGAGATGTTATTAAAAAGTAACAAATAGCAATATGTTATTAAAAGCTAACAAATAGAAATATATTATTAAAAACTAGCGAATAGAACAATTGCAAAAGTAAAACCTTGAAAAGGGAGAGGGGAGTAGAGAGCGTTTAGTAGGAGAAGTGTCTGTGTGTTAGGTGAAGGTTACAGAACACATTTCAACAGTGAGAACAAAATGGATTCTCTTGTGCTTAAATGAACAGTAAAATGAATGTCCATGTCATTTCCCCCCTTTTGTTTATTTGACACCATTCTTCTCCGCGTTACGTTCAGCCGATTGCTGGTAACTCCTGTTACATTGGCGCAGAGAGACGGCGTCCTGTTCAGCTCTCTCCTAGCTTTCTCACAATAATGGGTTCATCAGGGCTGGTGGTACATTTGTTGGTACAGCGGGTAGTCACACAGAGGCATAGCCTGATGAGGAAGTAAATAACAAACATGAGAAATAGAAACATCACAATGTAAGCGCCTAGTTTCTGTAACCATGTTGCTATGCCATATAAAAAATCACCAAAACCTCCTAAACCCTGAAAGGGGTTCCATCCATCTTTAGCAATATCCCTGGCCTTATTCTGTAGTTCTCTTATCTTAGCAAGATGCCCTTTAATAATGTCCTCATTATCAGAAATGTATATACAACAGTCAGTGCAAAATATCTTACACATCCCACCTTGAGCTGCAGTGAGATCATTTAGCGTTAATCTGTGCTCTAATACTACTTTTTTAAGCTGAGCCATTTCTTCATTTAATAAACCTATATCAGTGGTAGTAAGGTTAATAATCTCATCTACAATTCTAGTGTAATTATTTAGTCTTTTCATTGCTTCAATTCCCCATCCTGTCCAGGAAGGGAACCATGACCATGTCATGTCACCTTCAGTGAACAGCTCTCTTTTGAACACTAAAGGGTATTCTGGACTTTGATCTGGTCGCACTGTATCTTTGCGAACAGCCAAAGCAGGTACTAACTTCCCAATATAACATGTACCTGTAACATTAGTAGGAAGCCAGGCGTAAGCTTTATTTCCACATATATAATATAACCCTCTACGTATGGACGGTATGCCTGCTCCTAAAAAACTGGAAGCAATAACATGGAATCTCAGGAAACCGATATTTTCACATATTGGAAACTGTGAGCAATTTGTACTATAAAGGGTTCTATTTAGTTCTGGATCTGGGATATAATAATATTGACCATAGTTTCCTCCATAAACTGTAATTTTTGCTCCGCCGCAATCTGAATTGCCCAACCGTCTACATTTAGTGTTAAACGGGCATGTAATGTTTAAACAAATCTGTGGAGTGTTTATCTGTTTCGAAACCATCAAAGTTACTGATCTGTGCTCATTAGCTGTGGAGACTATGTATGAGCCATTTATTCTGGTCCTGTTTAGATCAGTGAAAATGAGAGGCATTGCTATCATGGGTATTGTTCCTGTTTGGGGATGTAAGTGAGAACACACCCAGCAGTTACTAGCGTTGCTATGGGTTGCATACAATTTTAACATTTGGATGAAAGGGTTATTTTTCCATGTCTCAGTTCTCACAAACAACAAAAAGAAAAGAAACATTATCATCTTTTTTTCAAAGGATATCATCACTTCAGGATTTTCTTGCAGTGACTGGCGTGAATCCAGGTGGGTTTTCCTTCCAACTTGACAGCAGAACCGGTTGTCAAAAGCACCGAATGTGGTCCGTCAAATTTTGGTTCTAGTGGCTTTCTGACGTGTCGCTTGACCACCACCCTGTCACCTGGTTGGATTCTGTGAATACCTGAAACAGAATCTGGGTCGGGGATAGATTTATAAACACCTTCATGTATTTTATTCAATGTTCTTTGCAAAATCTGAACATATTCTAACAGATTAGAGTGAGAAGCCTGCAACTGTTGGGGAAAATATAGCCCTGTTTTGGGTGGCCCTCCAAATAAAATCTCATAGGGGGACAGCCCATGTGGTTGTTTAGGGGTAGTTCGTACAGAATATAGGGCTAATGGCAAAGCTTCCACCCATCCTTTTCCTGTATCTGCTTTAATTTTTGCACATCTGTTTTTCAAAATTCCATTAAGTCTCTCAACTTTACCACTACTTTGTGGATGATAAGGTGTATGGAAAGCTTGCTGTATGTGAAGTGCTTCCATTACCTCTTTCATTACTTCCCCAGTAAAATGGTGTCTGTAGTGGTTACAGCAAACCCTGTGTGTGGCTGACCATCGTCAGTGTAAAATCTGGAACCATCTACGAATAAGTGTGTGTCACAATCTGATAAGGGCTCATCTTTTGCTGGTGTGACAGAGGCCCTTTCTACCTCCATAAGAGCCATACAATCATGAGAAAAACTCTCAGGTTCTACATCAGTACCATTTGTTGCATCTTCCTCATCAATTATAGGAAGAAGAGTAGCCGGATTTAAAGTAACACATCGTTTGATTGTTAAATTCGATGGAGCAAAAAGAGCAGACTGGTACTTGTCAAATCTACTGGCAGACACATGTCTAGTATTTACTTGATTCATGATTTCCTGTACTGCATGTGGTACATACAGGATCAGAGCAGAATCTAGTACAAGCTCCGTTACTTTGTCTAGCAGCAAAATGCAGGCTGCTATGGCTCGCATACAACTGGGGGAGCCTTTGATGACAGGGTCTAATGAGGCTGATACATACATCACAGGCCTCTGTTTGTCTCCATGTAGCTGGGTGAGTACACCTGCAGCAAATCCATTGACTTCATGACAGAACAACGAGAAAGTCTTAGTATAGTCAGGAAGTCCAATGGCGGGAGCTTCAGACAAAATTTTAATAAGCTCCTTCATCTGCAATTCATTGTCCCATGTGAGTTTGAAAGGGTTTCTAGTGGTAGCCTCATATAGAGGAGCCATAAGTTCTGATGCATTTGGAATCCAGTCCCTACAATATCCCACTAACCCCAGGAAGGCACGTAGTTGCCGGACATTTCTTGGCTTTTCAAAGTTTTGTAGAGTTTTAACTCGATCTGGGGTTAGGTGACGGATTCCATGTGAAATGCAGTGACCCAGGAAGATCACTTTCTCTTGGCAGTATTGTAGCTTATCTTTGCTAACTTTGTTGTTACTGTTATAGAGAAACAGGAGAAGGCTTACTGTTTCTCTGCTACAAATGTCCTTTGTATCAGAACAAATAAGCAAATCGTCTATGTACTGAAGCAAAACTGTGTTTGGGTGTGAGGGGGACCATTGGTCCAATACTTGCTTTAACGCAGTATTATATTCAGAGGGGCTACTCACACAGCCTTGGGGCAATCTTGTCCATGCTAACTTTTGGGCATCATGGGTAAATGAAAAAAGGTGCCAGCAATCTGGGTGCAGGGGCACCGAAAAGAAAGCATTTGCAAGATCAATCACTGTAAAGCAGGTGCTGGAGGCAGGTATTCCACTTAGTAAAGTGCGGGGGTTGGGCACGATCGGGGTATCTGCCTCTATTATATTGTTAATGGCTCTCAAATCATGCACCATGCGATATGTCACCTGCCCACCCTTCTTGTCTGGCTTCTTTGCAATTGGGAACAGGGGTGTATTGACCTGGGACTTAATGGGTACAACAACCCCTGCTGCTTTCAGTTGAGTGATTTGATCCTTTATCCCCTCAGTCTGAGCAATACTCAGTGGGTACTGTTTAATCTGTGGGAGATGGGCTCCTGGTTTAATTTTTATCATGACTGGGGTGCAATCCAGCAGACCTACATCATATTTGCTGGTGGCCCATAATTCAGGGGGAATCACTTTCAATTCTGGTGGAAATGGCAGAGTGGAGTCTTGGATTAAAAATACTCTACAGGCAGAATTTAAAACTTCTCCTGATAGACTACTGACCACTTGGACTCCTGTAGGAGTGTAGTCTATGTTTGCTAGAATTTGGTTCAAAATGTCAGCTCCCAAAAGATTGGTAGGAACTGTGTCTGAAACTAACACTTTAGTGACAATTTCTGTTTGCTGTCCTAGCCTAAGTTTAAGTGGCTTGGACTCAACCAAATCAGTAGAGGTCCCGGTTAGGCCAACACCAGAGATAACATTTGTAGATAATAATCCTGGAGGTAAGTCCTCTAGATTAAAAACACTTCGGCTTGCACCAGTATCAATTAAACAGGTTAATTCTGTTTCTCCTCCAGGATAGGGGAGTTCTTGTAAAAATACTTTTACTCTGGCCTCGGGACCATTGTCTCCCCTATTTAACATGATTGATACTGGCATGCCATTTTCCTATGCCTGATCCACTGCTTTTGGCAGAGAACTGGGATCAGCATGAGGGGCCTCTAAGCTCTTTTCTAGTCTACGGTCAGGAAGATGGCAGAATTTGGCTATGTGTCCTTCCCCATCACAATTGTAGCATATAATTGGTCCCCGATTGCCATGATTTCTGAAATTGCCTTTGCCTCTACCTCTTCCTTTTCCTCTCTGCTTCCCCATGTACATTACCTTGGGTTTGCTGTCTTTTTGGTTAATCCTGTTTTCTATGGACAACAGGATAGGCAGGACGTCTCGAATAGACATATTGCCTGCCTCAGGCCTTGCTGTGAACAACTTTTCTTTCAACTGGGGTATTAAACCATCAAGAAACCTTTGTTTCACCAGTTGTGTAGATGGACTTGCAGTTTCTCCCGCCTTCTCTTCCTCTATTTTAATGCCTGCTTCCTCAGCCATCTCACTTAACCGCCTCCAATAAGCCCCTGCTGCTTCCTCTTTCCCTTGCTTAGCATTCATAAATTCAGCATGTCTGGTTTGTCCATATATTTGGGGCAATTTTTCCTTCAATTTCTCACAAACCTCCCGTCCACTAACCATCTTACCTAGATTTTTGACGTCTACACCACATTCTTTAAGTATATAGCCAGACATGTTGCTTCCCACTGCTTTAATAAGAAGCTGATGAATGTCAGTAGCAGAAGCCTCATATGCTTCCTGTGCAGCACTAAGTTTGTTTGCAAACCCAATTGGATTCTTTCTAGGATCTCCCAATCCTTCTAATATGGCTCTCATTTCTTGGGGACTAAAAGGTACATGCCATTTAATTTGAGACTTACTGTCAACAGCATCACCTTCAAAAACTAATTGGGTTCTGACAGGATAAACTGCAACAGATTTCTCTATGCCAGGGGCAGAAGGGCTGGCATCTCCCTTCCTTCTCTCTTCATCTTGCTGCCACAATTTGGAAATTATGGTTTGCTCCGGAAGTTCAGACTCTATCTCTCTTTCTCTGGCCAAAGCCTTAAGTTCAAAGAGATCCAGGTTTGCATATGTGCCTTTTGATTTATGCCAATCATCTGTTTCTAGGATACGAGCCAAATCCCTCTTTGTAGGTTGATATGGGGCTGTTAAACCTCTGCTCTCTACTATATTGCATAGCTCATCTTTTGTGTGTTCCATGTAATCTAATTCTTTTGCTTTTGTGCGTGGACCCCTTAAAGCCAAACTGGCAGCCACATAAGGTGGGGGGTCCTCCTCTACAGAGTCTTCTGGCCAAACGTAGTAAATTTGGGCAGTACTTTTATTAAATATCTCCGTCAAGCCAGTTTGATTCGCTACTTTAGCTTCTGTCTCCCATGTGCAAGCTATTCTCCACGTTCCTTCACTGCACAGTAGTGGGCCATAATCGTGCAGAAAAGTTTGCCATACTTTTAAATCAAAAGTCCCTTCAGATTTTAAAGGTTTAGCTGTTCCCTTTGTCCATTCTACCCATTTATCTAGGGGCTCAGTATAGGCAGAACCGTACCTTCGGTTCATATATTCTCTAGCGCTCATCTTGCGCTGGGCATTTTCTGAAGGCCTCTCTCCCTTCATTCCCTTAATTAATTTAATGCCCATAATGACTGGCCAGTCTTCTCTACTCTCTACTTGTGCCTATACCCTCTTGCCTCTAAAACAAATAGTACAGCAAATCTGCAGATTTACAAGAATAGTCTCCACTTATCTACGTGGATAGAAGGGGTTTATGACAATAGACAAAACACTCATTAAGAGACCCTCCTCGTCTCTTCTCTTCTCTGTGAGTTTTATCTGACCCTACCATGCGCCTCTGACCCAGGTCGCCCACAAGGAGTCAACGCAGGGAACTGCAGAGGATTTTCCCTATCCACACACAGTCCAACCCGTGAAGGGGGACACAAACACATTCACACACACACACGTTACCCAACCAGAAAGGTCCGAGAGTGGTCTGGTTTCCTTGAGAACCGACAGATAGGATACATAGGAAAAGGCAGAAATATAGCAAGCTTAAGGGCAGCTTACCTAGCCGGCATTTGAGGTCTGCGTTTCCCGATGATCCCGATCGAAGCGCGGTTCCTTCTGGAGACTCTGCCAAACTCCTGGCTGGCTCGCCAAGACTGATATGACTGATTTCTGATTGGGACTCTAAAACAAAGTTAATACTGCAGCTGCAGGAACAGATTCACAGGACTCAATCACTGTGTTTAAAATGTCCGTTCAGTGAAAAATTTATTATTACATGTTATTTTATACATAGATAAGAAAGGGGTGGTGTGAGATGTTATTAAAAAGTAACAAATAGCAATATGTTATTAAAAGCTAACAAATAGAAATATATTATTAAAAACTAGCGAATAGAACAATTGCAAAAGTAAAACCTTGAAAAGGGAGAGGGGAGTAGAGAGCGTTTAGTAGGAGAAGTGTCTGTGTGTTAGGTGAAGGTTACAGAACACATTTCAACAGTGAGAACAAAATGGATTCTCTTGTGCTTAAATGAACAGTAAAATGAATGTCCATGTCACAAGTGACACACTGTATCTGGTGGCAGGCTGCTGGTGGCAAGTGACACACTGTATCTGGTGGCAGGCTGCTGGTGGCAAGTGGCACACTGTATCTGGTGGCAGGCTGTGGTTGGCAAGTGGCGCACTGTATCTGGTGAAAGGTTGCTGGTGGCAAGTGGCCCACTGTATCTGGTGCCATGCTGCTGGTGGCAAGTGGCCCACTGTATCTGGTGGCTGGCTGCTAGTGGCAAGTGGCACACTGTATCTGGTGGCAAGTGGCACATTGTATCTGGTGGCAGGCTGCTGGTGGCAAGTGGCACGCTGTATCTGGGGTCAGGCTGCTGGTGGCAAGTGGCACATTGCATCTGATGGCAAGTTGCACACTGTATGTGGTGGCACGCTGCTAGTGGCAGGCTGCTGGTGGCAAGTGACACGCTGTATCTGGTGACAGGCTGTCAGTGGCAAGTGGCACACTGTATCTGGTGAAAGGCTGCTGGTGGCACACTGTATCTGGTGCCAGGCTGCAGGTGACAAGTGGCACACTGTATCTGGTGGCAGGCTGCTAGTGGCAAGTGACACACTGTATCTGGTGGCAGGCTGCTGGTGGCAAGTGGCACACTATCTGGTGGCAGGCTGCTGGTGGCAAGTGGCACACTGTATCTGGTGGCAGGCTGCTGGCGGCAAGTGGCACACTATCTGGTGGCAGGCTGCTGGTGGCAAGTGGCACACTGTATCTGGTGGCAGGCTGCTGGCGGCAAGTGGCACACTGTATCTGGTGGAAGGCTGCTGGTGGCAAGTGACACTGTTGCTGGTGGCAAGTGGCACACTGTATCTGGTGGCAGGCTGTGGTTGGCAATTGGCACACTGTATCTGATGGAAGGCTTCTGGTGGCAAGTGGCACACTGTATCTGGTGGCAGGGTGCTGGTGGCAAGTGGCATACTGTATCTGGTGGCAAGTGGCACACTGTATCTGGTGAAAGGCTGCTGGTGGCAAGTGGCACACTGTATCTGGTGGAAGGCTGCTGGTGGCAAGTGACACTGTATCTGGTGGCAGGCTGGTGGCAAGTGGCACACTGTATCTGGTGGCAGGGTGCTGGTGGAAAGTGGCACACTATCTGGTGGCAGGCTGCTGGTAGCAAGTGACACACTGTATCTGGTGACAGGCTGCTGGTGGCAAGTGGCACACTGTATCTGATGGCAAGTGGCACAATGTATATGGTGACAGGCTGGTGATGGCATGTGAAACACTGTATCTGGTGGCAGGCGGCACACTGTATCTGGTGGCAAGTGGCACAATGTATCTGGTGAAAGGCTGCTGGTGGCAAGTGACACACTGTATCTGGTGGCAGGCTGCTGGTGGCAAGTGACACACTGTATCTGGTGGCAGGCTGCTGGTGGCAAGTGACACACTGTATCTGGTGGCAGGCTGCTGGTGGCAAGTGGCACACTGTATCTGGTGGCAGGCTGTGGTTGGCAAGTGGCGCACTGTATCTGGTGAAAGGTTGCTGGTGGCAAGTGGCCCACTGTATCTGGTGGCATGCTGCTGGTGGCAAGTGGCCCACTGTATCTGGTGGCTGGCTGCTAGTGGCAAGTGGCACACTGTATCTGGTGGCAAGTGGCACATTGTATCTGGTGGCAGGCTGCTGGTGGCAAGTGGCACGCTGTATCTGGTGGCAGGCTGCTAGTGGCAAGTAGCACACTGTATCTGTGGCAGGCTGTGGGTAGCAAGTGGCACACTGTATCTGTGGCAGGCTGTGGGTAGCAAGTGGCACACTGTATCTGGTTGCAAGTGGCACACTGTATCTGGTGGCAGGCTGCTGGTGGCAAGTGACATGCTGCATCTAGCAGCAGGCAACTGTGGAAAGTGATACTCTACATCTGGTGGCAGGCTATGGGTGGCAAGTGACAAGCTGCATCTGGTGGCAAGTGACAAGCTCAGGTTCCCACTGATTCTGCATGATGGTGAGTTGAACTATTTCACTATATATTACAATGTAGTAACTGAAATAATGGAATTTGATCATCCTGACACCATATCAAGCATGGTGTCAGGATGATTGATTTTAAGTACTAACACCAGCCATTTGCCTGACAAATCACCTCCACTGCCGATTTCCCTGCCAACCCCGAGACTACATCCTCCACCCTCATCTTTTTTTGGGAAGAGGGGGTTGTCCCTAAATGACAGTTTGGAAATGTGGTCTCCCTATGTTGCTGCTGGTGAGAGACCGCATAGCAGGTGGTGGTTGCTGCTCAGAGGCTGCACGGCTGGTATTACTGGTGAGAGTATATTTAATTCGTTTTAGCGAAAAATTGTTTGCATTTTCATTTTGTTTCCATAAAAAGGCCCACCGAAATCCTCAGCACCAGGCCCATGATGCTCTTAATCTGGCCCTGCTTCCAGACCATGGTGCCGTCTGGAGGGGGTTAGCCTTAAGACAGTGCAGAAGACCCACCACTGTGTAATATAATCAAAGGAGAAATACTTCAATATTCCAAGGGTTATAACAGGGAGATTTCCTGCAGTAGTTTGTGTCTCTGCCCCTCCCACAATGGGGAAATTTCTCTGCATTCGTTTAGAACAAAAACTACTGCTAAAGTTCCTGTCTAAACAGTTGTTTAGACAGGAACTTTAGCAATCAATCACAAACCCTGTTTCATTCTTAGTGCTGGTCTGCATTGATTACAGTTGAATTGGTTGCTGTTGACAATATAAAGTTTCTTATGATCATTTTTTTCATATAGTTGAGTCTCAGTAAGTGGTAGTTACATTGTTGCTGTTTTCCTCTTACAGATCCCAGACCTGATTTCAGTGACACATCTTCTTCAAATTCACGTGATTCAGATGATCCATGTTTGATCATTAATGCAGCAAGTGATGAGGATGCTGAGGAGGCCGAGGCCTGGCTGAAGAACGTTCTCTACACTCACCCCGTCTCCATACAAAATAACCTCGTCCTTCTGCTTGGACAAGAGGAACACGATTTCCTCTCATCTCCCGATTTCCCAGATGTTAGCGCTGAGGAGAAGCTGAGTAATGGGAAGTCGGGTCTAGAGATCAATGGCCCCCCGCAGGAAAAGGTCAAAGGGGTCATACAGGCGGAGCTTCTCCTCTTAAACGTTCAGGAGAAGCACGCTGTGACGCTGGAGGAGGAGCTTCTGGAGGAGGCTGTGGTTTGGTTCTATGAAAATGAGAGTGGAGTCCGGAAATATCCAGCCAAAGCCAACCGAGAGATAGAGAAAGCCTTTGTGACCCAAAGTGACCTCACGCTGAATTCAGAACCCCATCATACGATCTTTATGAAGAGCCTCAAGGCGGAGGGGAAGGGCGGAGCGTTTCAGCTGCAGAGGCAGAGTAAGTACAGCAATATGTTTTAGTAGACCATGGTGTCAGAGACTGGAGCTCATACAGGGAGGATCGTAGTGTTGTCTGCTAATCCCTCATCTAGATATGTTCTCCAAGCTGAGGGCCATGGCTAGGTAGAGGTCTCACCTAGAATGATGGACAGTGAGGCTTCTAAATATACTTGGGTCTGCTGTGGTGTCCCAACAGATACATCAGAACAGCCAAATACGGTGCGTATTCCACTAACTGTGATTGGCAGAAATGGCACAATTTAGGAAATCGCTATGTGACGGCGATCATCCTGGATGGTTGAATCATCATTATCTCCTCCTAGGAAGCCAAGAACATCTCAGTCCAGGTCAACTCCACATAGTGCATCAGATTGGAGCGGTGTGATGGTTGGCACACTCTTGCATTCATAGGAGGAGAGCAGAGAAGACCTCTGAGCATCAGATGTGATCAGCATCCTTCAGAGAACCTTCTGTCCATGGGTAGAAGGAATTAAAGTGTATGTCTGGGAATAATAACAAAACAGATCTATTCAGTACATCCCTGCACTACATGCACATTTCCCTATGTTTTGTCTCCAAAGAATACTGTAAGTATGAAAATATACCTGGTGCTCTGCCAGAAATCTAGTGAGCTCCTAACGTCCTGTTTGGCTGACAACATTTCCACTGCTGCATTGAAATGCAAAGCAGTGGTGTCATTTTCCCCCTGCTGGACTACAGAACCTCTCCTTGTTCATATTTTCAGCACCTCCCCCTCTCATCTTAATAATCCTTCCCATTTCCATAACCACTCCCCCCCCCCCCCCCCCCACTCCCATCTCAGTAATCTCACTGAGCATAGGAGAAGGGCTCTTGGAAGATGTAGTTCTGGGGTAGGGGGTACTTAACTCAAAAGGAACTATCCTACGACATCCTTCTGATTCCAGCAGCTGCCCTTGTAAGAATTGTACAAGCCTGGTAATGATGTCACAGGAAATAATAAAATGGCTTCTCGCTACAGGAACGGGGTAAAGAAAAATGATTCTGAGGTGATCTAGGGCAGTCGTTCTCAACTCCAGTCCTCAAGGCGCCCCAACAGGTCATGTTTTCAGGATTTCCCTCCGATGAACATGGATGTGGTAATTACTAAGGCAGTGAAACGGATCAAATCACCTGTGCAAAATAATGGAAATCCTGAAAACATGGCCTGTTGGGGCTCCTCGAGGACTGGAGTTGAGAAACATTGATCTAGAGGAGAATAGGGAGGTTTAGGGGTAAATTTGGGTTATTCATAAGGATAAGGTCTTACTAGATGTGTGTGGGGGTGGGGACAGTCCAATGTCTCATTGAGAGAGGTGGACAGTGTGACATCTTTTTGTGTTGAAATCCATGTGATTAGGGGCTGGGTTTCGCCTTTTTCTATGTATCTCAGCCTAATTTTGACAGAGTGACATCTATGATTGGCATACATACCTGGACTTTGGTAATGTTTTTGTTTCTGTAGCTTTATGTAACAGTTCCAAGGATGTCCAGAAGAGGCGCCGTTCTGATGATTGGCTCTCGCAGGTTGTTCCAGTTGATTCTAACGTTCAGGAATTCAAGGACTACGCTAATAAATTTAGAAAAGACAAACTTACACTGGTCAAGGTAAAGAAATTTGAAAATAGCAATTTGGTTAGACATTAATGGCTGTGTGTTGAGTTATTTTGAGGGGACAGCAAATTTACACTGTTATACAAGCTGTACACTCACTACTTTACATTGTAGACAAGTGTCATTTCTTCAGTGTTGTCACATGAAAAGAGAGAAGAAAAGATTTACACAAATGTGACCGAGGGGTGTACTTACTTTTGTCAGATACAGTGTGTGTGTGTGTATGTATGTATGTGTAAAAATATATATATATACACAGTTGTGCTCATAAGTTTACATACCCTGGCAGAATTTATGATTTCTTGGCCATTTTTCAGAGAATATGAATGATAACACAAAAACTTTTCTTTCACTCATGGTTAGTGTTTGGCTGAAGCCATTTATTATCAATCATCTGAGATTACTCTTTTTATATCATCACAACAGAAACTACCCAAATGGCCCTGATCAAAAGTTTACATACCCTGGTGATTTCGGCCTATAACATGCACACAAGTTGACACCAGTGGCGGCTGGTGCTCAATTTTTTTGGGGGGCGCAAAGCCCTAACCAACCCCAGCCATAGATAGATAAATAGACAGATAAATGGACACATAGATAGACACTGGGTGGGATGGATGGATGGATAGATAAGACACTGGGTGGGATGGATGGATAGACACTGGGTGGGATGGATGGATAGACACTGGGTGGGATGGATGGATGGATAGACACTGGGTTGGATGGATGAATGGATATACACTGGGTGGGAGGCAGGGATAGATAGACACTGGGTGGGATGGATGGATGGATAGACACTGGGTGGGATGGATGGATAGACACTGGGTGGGATGGATGGATGGATAGACACTGGGTGGGATGGATGGATGGATAGACACTGGGTGGGATGGATGGATAGACACTGGGTGGGATGGATGAATGGATAGACACTGGGTGGGATGGATGAATGGATAGACACTGGGTGGGATGGATGAATGGATAGACACTGGGTGGGATGGATGGATAGACACTGGGTGGGTGGGAGAGATAGACAGGAAGGAGGGGGAGAGAGAGATATACACTGGGTGGGTGGGAGAGAGAGAGATACATTGGGGGGTGGGAGAGAGAGATATACACTGGTGGGTGGGAGAGAGAGATATATACACTGGGGGTGGGAGAGAGATACACTGGTGGGTGGGAGAGAGAGAGAGATACACTGGTGGGTGGGAGAGAGAGAGATACACTGGTGGGAGAGAGAGAGATACACTGGTGGGAGAGAGAGAGATACACTGGTGGGAGAGAGAGAGAGATACACTGGTGGGTGGGAGAGAGATACACTGGTGGGTGGGTGGGAGAGATATACACTGGGAGTGGGAGAGAGAGAGATATACACTTGGGGTGGGAAAGAGAGATATACACTGGTGGGTGGGAGAGAGAGATATACACTGGGGGTGGGAGAGAGAGATATACACTGGGGGTGGGAGAGAGAGATATACACTGGTGGGTGGGAGAGAGAGATATACACTGGTGGGTGGGAGAGAGAGAGATACACTGGTGGGTGGGAGAGAGTGATACACTGGTGGGTGGGAGAGAGAGATATACACTGGGGGTGGGAGAGAGAGAGATACACTGGGGGTGGGAGAGAGAGAGATACACTGGTGGGTGGGAGAGAGAGAGATACACTGGTGGGTGGGAGAGAGAGAGATACACTGGGTGGGAGAGAGAGATATACACTGGGGGTGGGAGAGAGAGATATACACTGGGTGGGAGAGAGAGATATACACTGGGGGTGGGAGAGAGAGATATACACTGGCTGGGAGAGAGAGATATACACTGGCTGGGAGAGAGAGATATACACTGGGGGTGGGAGAGAGAGATATACACTGGTGGGTGGGAGAGAGAGAGATACACTGGGGGTGAGAGAGAGAGATATACACTGGTGGGTGGGACAGAGAGAGATACATTGGGGGGTGGGAGAGAGAGATATACACTGGGGGTGGGAGAGAGAGCTATACACTGGGGGTGGGAGAGAGAGATATACACTGGTGGGTGGGAGAGAGCTATACACTGGTGGGTGGGAGAGAGAGATATACACTGGTGGGTGGGAGAGAGAGATATACACTGGTGGGTGGGAGAGAGAGATACATTGGGGGGTGGGAGAGAGAGATATACACTGGTGGGTGGGTGGGAGAGAGAGAGATACATTGGGGGGTGGGAGAGAGAGAGATACACTGGTGGGCGGGAGAGAGAGAGATACATTGGGGGGTGGGAGAGAGAGAGATACATTGGGGGTGAGAGAGAGATATACACTGGGGGTGAGAGAGAGAGATACACTGGGGGTGAGAGAGAGAGATACACTGGGGGTGAGAGAGAGAGATACACTGGTGGGTGGGAGAGAGAGATACACTGGTGGGTGGGAGAGAGAGAGATACACTGGTGGGTGGGAGAGAGAGAGATACACTGGTGGGTGGGAGAGAGTGATACACTGGTGGGTGGGAGAGAGAGAGATACACTGGTGGGTGGGAGAGAGAGATACACTGGTGGGTGGGAGAGAGATACACTGGTGGGTGGGAGAGAGAAATACACTGGTGGGTGGGAGAGAGAGATACACTGGTGGGTGGGAGAGAGAAATACACTGGTGGGTGGGAGAGAGAGAGATACACTGGTGGGTGGGAGAGAGAGAGATACACTGGGGGTGAGAGAGAGATACACTGGTGGGTGGGAGAGAGAGATACACTGGTGGGTGGGAGAGAGAGATACACTGGTGGGTGGGAGAGAGAAATACACTGGTGGGTGGGAGAGAGAGAGATACACTGGTGGGTGGGAGAGAGAGATATACACTGGTGGGTGGGAGAGAGAGAGAGATACACTGGTGGGTGGGAGAGAGAGAGAGATACACTGGTGGGTGGGAGAGAGAGAGATACACTGGTGGGTGGGAGAGAGAGAGAGATACACTGGTGGGTGGGAGAGAGAGAGATACACTGGTGGGTGGGAGAGAGAGAGATACACTGGTGGGTGGGAGAGAGAGAGAGACACTGGGTGGGTGGGAGAGAGAGAGATACACTGGGTGGGAGAGAGAGCGATACACTGGGTGGGAGAGAGAGAGATACACTGGGTGGGATGGACACACACACATAGATCAGTGATGAGGACTTACATATTAATGAGGCTCTGACTTGCAGGCTGCAGTCCATGGCTAGTGACACTGTCCTGACACCACCTCTGCCTCCTTCCTTCCATACGCTGGCTGGGAAGGATGTCTTATCTCATTCTTATCTCCGTGCATATTCAGTCACACAAGGCTGGTCTCCTAATTTCTACAGGATGGATGGATGGGGATGATTCACAACATGGGCTGTGTGTTTAACAAGAGCCTCCACTGACACTGCCAAACCAAGACACAGCAACACCAGTGGAGATAATAGAAGCACTGACGATCGGCACTTGTGAAACACACAGCCCATGTGAAGCTTCCCCATCCATCCATCCATCCATCCTGTAGAAATAAGGAGACCAGCCTTGCTTCTATTATCTCCACTGGTCTTGCTGTGTCTCAGTTTAGCAGTGGAAACATTCGGCTTTACCTAGTTGAAGGCAGCGGAGGAGTCCACTCGGGCGCACTGGTCTGACACAGGGAAAACCGGAAGTGACAGACTACTAACTAGTCTGTCACTCAAAGCACACGGCCATAGAAATACACTATGACAGAGAGAGTGACCAACTCGCTTAGGAAAGAGGGAAAAGCCGTGCCACATCCAGTAATCAGTAACATAAAACAGCGGGTTCCCCTATATGGACTTTCCCGGCACTTGCACAAAAGTAGAAAATATAGAGGTATAGACTAGTACAAAATACATAAAAAATATTTTTATTTAATGAAAAAATACATTCTAAAAACAATGTGGATATCCCCACCGCCTCTGCACGCCGGATGCTGGGATGCGTGGTGGGCCGAACTTGGAAACAATCTACTAAAGGGGTGCCTCTCTCGACCCCAGCATATCGCTTTGGCCTATACGAGCCCGGGCTGGGCAGGATAGGTGAACTGTTACATCCCCCTGTGGAAATTACTGCTTATCAACAACTAGCTCTTACCGCCCGAGAACAGCACCCATATCCTCTACACTACAACTGCCCACCATCCCTTCTTGCCTTTTCATGTGGCCTTTTAAAAAGTCTCCTTTCCAGAAGTAACCAATGAAATCTTCTCAGATGAACCCCTCTTTTCAAATATGCCCCTGAAGAAGGACTGAGTAAATACTAAGTACCCTGAAACGCATCGGGCTTGAAAAGAGTCTCTCTGTATATTTCATCATTGCTTACTGTATGATGTTTACTATGTGTATTATGTATCACTACTATGCTATCTAGGATATCCACATTGTTTTTAGAATGTATTTTTTCATTAAATAAAAATATTTTTTATGTATTTTGTACTAGTCTATACCTCTATATTTTCTACTTTTGTGCAAGTGCCGGGAAAGTCCATATAGGGGAACCCGCTGTTTTATGTTATAGAAATACACTATGGGCGCTGGGTGGATGCCGATCGGCGTTTTGCTTTGCGCCACAAGGCGGGTTAAAACCCCACAAATGAAGCGCCTCGTCTGCAATCTTGTGATTGCATAGACGTGGCGCTTTCCATAGTGCACTGTGCCCGGCGCCCTAACACAGTGCACTTAAGGACTTTTTTTCAATTTTTTTTTTTTTAAAGGGCCATTTAAATTTTTTTTTTCAATTATTTTTTTTTTTCAAGTTTTTTTTTTGACTGCCTGGAGTGGGGGGGGGGGGGGGGGGGCGGCGCCCGGGCGCCCCCTATGGACGGGCCGCCACTGGTTGACACAAAGGGGTTTAAATGGCTATTAAAGGTAACCATCCTCACCTGTGATCTGTTTGCTTATAATTAGTGTGTATGTATAAAAAGTCAATGAGTTTCTGGACTCCTGACAGACCCTTGCATCTTTCATCCAGTGTTGCACTGAAATTTCTGGATTCTGAGTCATGGGGAAAGCAAAAGAATTGTCAAAGGATCTGCGGGAAAAGGTAGTTGAACTGTATAAAACAGGAAAGGGATATAAAAAGATATCCAAGGAATTGAGAATGCCAATCAGCAGTGTTCAAACTCTAATCAAGAAGTGGAAAATGAGGGGTTCTGTTGAAACCAAACCATGGTCAGGTAGACCAACTAAAATTTCAGCCACAACTGCCAGGAAAATTGTTCGGGATGCAAATAAAAACCTACAAATAACTTCAGGTGAAATACAGGACTCTCTGAAAACATGTGGTGTGGCTGTTTCAAGATGCACAATAAGGAGGCACTTGAAGAACGATGGGCTGCATGGTCGAGTCGCCAGAAGAAACCCATTACTACGCAAATGCCACAAAGTATCCCGCTTACAATACGCCAAACAGCACAGAAACAAGCCTCAAACCTTCTGGCAAAAAGTAATTTGGAGTGATGAGACTAAAATTGAGATTTTTGGCCACAACCATAAACACTACATTTGGAGAGGAGACAACAAGGCCTATGATGAAAGGTCCACAATCCCTACTGTGAAGCACGGAGGTGGATCGCTGATCTTTTGGGGATGTGTGAGCTACAAAGGCACAGGAAATTTGGTCCAAATTGATGGCAAGATGAATGCAGAATATTATCAAAAAATACTGGAGGAACATTTGCATTCATCAGCCGGGAAGCTGCGCATGGGACGTACTTGGACATTTCAACATGACAATGATCCAAAACACAAGGCCACGTCCACCTGTCATTGGCTACAGCAGAATAAAGTGAAGCTTCTGCAGTGGCCATCTCAGTCTCCTGACCTCAATATCATTGAGATCTCAAACATTCAGTTCATACAACTCAGCCCAAGAATTTACAGGAACTGGAGGCTTTTTACCAAGAGGAACCATCTGAGAAGATAAAGAGCCTCATCCACAGATACCACAAAAGACTTCAAGCTGTCATTGATGTTAAAGAGGGCAATACACGGTATTAGGAACTGGGGTATGTAAACTTTTGATCAGGGTCATTTGGGAAGTTTCTGTTGCCATTATGATATAAAAAGAGTAATCTCAGAAGATTGATAATAAATTACTTCAGCCAAACACTAACCATGAGTGAAAGAAAAGTTTTTGTGTTATCATTCATATTCTCTGAAAAATGGCCAAGAAATCATAAATTCTGCCGGGGTATGTAAACTTATGAGCACAATTGTGTGTGTAATAAATATATATAATGTATGTATTATACAGGATTTATAAATAGCACTTTACAATAAAAAGGGGGGCAGTACAGTAGCAATGTAATTGAATAAAAGAGAGATAAGAGGGCCCTGCTTCTGGGAGCTTACAATCCCAATAGGGAGGGGCAAGTGGTACAAAAGGTAGCAACTGAGGGATGAACTGATGGGAGAAATAAAAGAATCAGTTGTTAGGTGGAGGCAGGATAGGATTCCCTGAAAAGATGAGTTTTCAGGGATCGCCTAAAAGTGGACAGAATAGTAGATAGACATATTCGGGTAGTGAGTTCGAGGATGGGAGAGGCTCTGGAGACAAGCATGGGAAGAGGAGACAAGGGAGCTTAAGAGCAGGAGGTCTTGGGAGGAGCGGAGAGGACCGTTTGGGTGATATTTGGAGTTAAGATTGGTGATGTAGCTCGGGGCAGAGTTGTAAATGGCTTTGTATGTTGTTGTAAGTATTTTGAATTTCATTCATTGGGCAATGGTAAGTCAGTGGATGGATTGGCAGAGAGGGATGAAGGACACTGAATGGAGGCCAGTGGAGGGATTGGCAGAGAGGAGTGGAGGACACTGAATGGAGGCCAGTGGAGGGATTGGCAGAGAGGAGTGGAGGACACTGAATGGAGACCAGTGGAGGGATTGGCAGAGAGGAGTGGAGGACACTGAATGGAGACCAGTGGAGGGATTGGCAGAGAGGAGTGGAGGATACAATGCGATTGGTAAGGTGGATGAGTTTGGCAGCAGCATTCATGATAGACTGAAGAGGAGATAGCCTATGGAGAGGTCGGTCTAGGAGAAGGGAGTTGCAATAGTCAAGGCAAGCGATAACAAGCGAGTGAATGAGTAGCTTGGTGGTTTCATAGGTTAAAAAGAGGAGAATTTTGCAGATGTTACAGAGGTGAAGTCTACAAGTTTTTGACAACGATTGGATTTTGGGTGAAAGGACAGGTCAGAGTCTAGGATTACACCTAGTACCATGGCATGAGGGGAGGGACTGATGATTGTATTATTGATCTTGATGGAGATATCAGGGCAGGGGGCACAGGCAGGAGGGAATATTACCAACTCGGTTTTAGAAAATTTGAGTTGGAGGAAGGGACGTGACATCCATGCTGATCAGTTAGTAATGGGAGAGCAGACTGAAGAGAGGAGAAGACTGAGTTATAGGTAACACTGAAGGAGTGCTGTGATTAGTAGAAAAACCAGGAAAGAGTGGAATCTTGGAGGCCAAAAGAGTGTACTTTATTGAGAAGGAGCGGGTGGTCAACAGTATCAAAGGCCGCAAAGAGGTCTAGTGGCATGAGTATGGGGTAGGCGCCATTGGTTTTAGCAGTTAGTAAATCATTAGTGAGTTTTAGTAGGGCAATTTCAGTGGAATGTAGTAAGTGAAAGCCAGACTGGAAAAAATGTATATGCAAGCATATAGGGAGCTAAACTACTGCATCACCATCTGGGTAAATGTCCATAACTGGAATGAAATATCATGTCAATAATAGCAAAAGAAGGGCAGCCTCAAAGTGAGCACTGGGATTGTGGGAGGGAAACCTAAAGACATAACACCAGCAAGGCGCTCCTAGAGAAGCATATGAATATTGTCTGTAGGAATGATGTGAGCAAGGGGCTAATGGCAGGATAGCCCCCGGAGCCCAATTTCACAAAGGACCAGGTGTCCAGTAGAAAAAGTCATGGTTTATTCCAAACTAGTTAAAAGCATAACAAGGTGCTGCGCAGTGTTGCACAGGCTTCAGGCAGGAGGAATGTACCGGGAGACACAGATGTAGATGAGGTCCGAGACAGGAGACAACAGAGGGACTCGCGTCACAGGAAATTACATCACTGAAACCTGGAAGTCTGCAGATACAACATCAGAAAATTGGAAATCACCAGGAAGGTAGGCCGGTTGCTAAGACATGTTTCAGAGCATGTCCCTTTCTCAAATCCTGACAAGCAACCCGACAGAACATTTATTTATTTTATATCCACATCAAGTAACACGGCACATCTCTTCACTCAAAGATAGGCTGGTCAGCCCTAGTGGATAATATGAATTAAATATTATTAGACAGGTAAATTGACAAGAATGGTTAAAAAATATGAATCCGGAGAACACAGCTAAACTATGCACAATATCCATACAACCATACCCAATACAGAAAAAAAAAAATTATTATATAATTATTGAAAAGATAATGATAGATTCTAATAATAATAAAATTACTTAATGACAAAAACTTGTAAAATTCATAAACCATCACACAGAAAAGACATGGGGGGGGGGTGGCGGTGTCCATGGTAAAGGTTATACTCCATCACACACGCCTATAAGGCCAGCCCATAAAATCGGATTAGACCACCATTATATTACACTCTGGATTTCTGGGTCCTCATTGAGGCCATTTGGAGTTAAGGTGTTTAATTTGTGGATCCAAAAGATCTCACGTATGCATAAAACCGAAAATCTTTAATTTGCGGTAGGGGCGTATCTACCACAAGGCAAACAAGACCTTGGCCAGCATTTTTTAGGGGGCTGGCGCCACCCCCAGGCTTCCTGCCACTTCACCTCCCTGATTGCCGGGAGCCCGCTCAATGCAGCTGCTGTTAGCGCGGAAATTGCTAGATGGATGGAGAGAGCGGGTTATGGAGTGGGGGGTGTTTGGGCTGGTTAACATGTGTTTACCAGCTGCCTTCCTTTCTGAAAGAATACGGACAGCGATAACAGTACTGATTGCTTCTGTATTCATTAATCTTTGACACATAGTAAACAGTGTTTACTATTTGTCAGTGTGTGAATGAAATATAGTAAACACTGTTTACTATATTTAATTTTATGACTGAATAGGAGTCTCTATAAGGACTCCTATCTTATTCATCCACAGTGCAGCTCAGGCTGCAGAGAAAGGGTCTTAAGTCCCTTTTTTCTGTCTCAAAAAAGAGACATTAGAGGTCTCAAAAGCACCCCCCATGTAAAAAATTAAAATAAATAATTTAAAAGAAAAAAATTGTACCTGTACAAAAAAAAATTAAAAGTAAAGAACATAGTAAGAACCCTTTCACTCACACGGCAGGCTCTGTAAAGCGTATTCATCTGCTCAGCGGGGGATCTGTCCGCTATACAGAGCAGACACGGACACAGCCGGCTGTCCTCTATGGGGCAATCGGATGGAAACGGACCACCTGTCCATTTCCTTCAGACTGCCATTCGCCCCATTTACCCATGTGTCTGTTTTTGGTGGACAGGATCAGATCGGATGGCAGCAGTTTTCAACAGACCGGAAGGGGTGGGGCAAATTTAGATGGGGGGGGGGCGCACCCAATTTTAGTCTTGCCTAGGGCAGCACAAAACCAAAATACACCATAAACAAGATAGAAAAATCGTTCTAGCTTCCATCACTATGTAGCACACCCCATTTCTATCACTTGTCCAAAATTCCCCAAATTTCCTGAGTGCCCTCCATGGAGGCCCATTGTGGCCAGCACTAACAGTTTTCTAAGTGGCATGTCTCAGTACATCGATTATTTTTTATAACCAATCATGACCCAACTCCCGCCCTACATTAGGGATTTGGGTCATGTCATTAACATCCTCAAGAATTCTAGTTAGGAATCTGGCTACTTGTGAGCATCCCTGGATGTCTGCTCCCTGTACATGTCCATCCCCCACCAGATGGGCCTCAGGGCCCTCCAATATTTTCTATCTAAGGACCCCAATTTAAACTATAGGCAGGCCCAATTTTTAGTCGAGTGGAATTTTGCTTGGTACATACTTATTTTGTGTTTCTTGAAAAATTCTATCTGTAAATACAGGGCAAAGCAATGGGCTCTAACTTTGCCCCCTGTTATGCTAACATCACCTTGGGCCATTGGGAAGATCTGTGCATTTGGGGTAACAACCCCTTCTTTAAACATATAGTTTTTTTGGTCGCTACATTGATGACGTCCTTATTTTCTGGAATGGAACTGTGGACGAGTTTGAAGCTTTTGTTTCCTACTGTAATAACAATAGCTTTGGCCTAAAATTTACCCATGTTATAGACCCAGCTAGTCTAATATTTTTGGATCTAGAGTTGACTCGTGACAGAGGCGTAAATCATTATGAAGAATTTTTGTAAGTCAGTTGGCGGCAAATCGTATCTACGCTATACGAGTTGCCATCACCCCACCTGGAGGGACATTATCCCCTCTGGCCAGTTCCACCAACCTGAGAAGGAATTTTCCAAAGGTGGAGAATTATATTGAACAGAGCTGCCTGTTGAAACAAAAATTTATAGATAGGGGCTATCCCCAGAAGCTAATACAAGAGTTTATTCAAAGTTCCTGAATAGCCCTCCCAAAAAAACCTCTAACCAAAACTGAATCCTCTGAACACAACATCAGACAATTCACCACAACATTCAATGGTGATTATCGTGCCATTTAGAAGGTACTTAAACATTGGCATATTTTACAGATGGACACGAAACTAGGACCGGCCATTTCCGACAGGCCTCACATTACTTTCAGAAGAACTTTAAAGAACATTATTGTGCTCAGTAAGCTGAAGGAGACCAGTAAGGACAACATCAGATCTTTCTTTGACAATAGAACGGGCATCTTTAGATGTGGCAAGCGAGGATGCCTCACATGCCAGTTCATTGTGCAGGGCCAAACAACGTTTCGAGAGAGGACTGGCAAAACGTACAATGTCAAACCGTTTATCACTTGTTCTACAGATCATGTGATCTATGGGTTATGATGCTCTTGTGATCTTGTGTATGTGGGACGTACTATAAAGAGAATCGGCGAGCACTATATATATATATAAATATAAAATACACTGAGCAAAATTATAAACACAACACTTTTGTGTTTGCCCCCATTTATTATGAGCTGAACTCAAAGATCTACGACTTTTTCTATGTAGACAAAGGCCTATTTCTCTCAAATATTGTTCACAAATCTGTCTAAATCTGTGTTAGTGAGCACTTCTCCTTTGCCGAGATAATCCATCCACAGGTGTGGCATATCAAGATGCTGATTGGACAGCATGATTATTGCACAGGTGTGCCTTAGGCTGGCCAAAATAAAAGGCCACTCTAAAAATGTGCAGTTTTATCACACAGCACAATGCCACAGATGTTGCAAGTTTTGAGGGAGCGTGCAATCGGCATGCTGACTGCAGGAATGTCCACCAGAGCTGTTGCCCTTGATTTGAATGTTCATTTCTCTACCATAAGCCGTCTCCAAAGGCTTTTCAGAGAATTTGGCAGTGCATCCAATCGGCCTCACAACCGCAGACCACCTGTAACCACACCAGCCCAGGACCTTCACATCCAGCATCTTCATCTCCAAGATTGTCTAAGACCAGCCACCCCGACAGTTGCTGCATTAATCTGTTTGCATAACCAAAGATCTTCTGCACAAACTGTCAGAAACCGTTTTAGGGAAGCTCAACTGCATGCTCGTCATCCTCATCGGGGTCTCGACCTGACTGCAGTTCATCCTCATAACCGACATGAGTGGGCAAAGGCTCACATTGGATGGTGTCCGGTACTTTGGAGAAGTGTTCTCTTCACGGATGAATCCCGCTTTTCACTGTACAGGGCAGATGGCAGACATTGTGTATGGCGTTGTGTGGGTGAGGGGTTTGCTGATGTCAACGTTGTGGATGGAGTAGCCCATGGTGGCGGTGGGGTTATGATATGGGCAGGAGTATGCTATGGACAATGAACACAGGTGCATTTTATTGATGGAGATACTGTGACGAGATCCTGAGACCTATTGTTGTGCCATTCATCCACAACCACCACCTCTTGTTGCAGCATGATAATGCACGGTCCTGTAGTGTAAGGATCTGTACAAAATTCCTGGAAGCTGAAAACATCCCAGTTCTTGTATAGCCAGCACACTCACCGGACATGTCACCCATTGAGCATGTTTGGGATGCTCTGGATCGGCGTATACGACATCGAGTTCCAGTTCCTGCCAATATCCAACAGCTTGGCACAGCCATTGAAGAGGAATGGACCAACAATCAACCAACAATCAATAACCCGATCAACTCTATGCAAAGGAGATGTGCTGCAATGTGAGATGTGAGGCAAATGGTGGTCACATCAGATACTGACTGCTTTCCGGACTCCCCCGACCCCCCCCCAATACAGTAAAACTGCACATTTTAGAGTGGAAAAAGTCGTAGGTCTTTGAGTTCAATGCCAACATGTACTGTGACATACTGAAGCGGATCCCCTCTCTTCGGACTGGGCCGCAGGGCAGTATTCTAACATGATAACCACCCCAAACACACCTCCAAGACCACCACTGCCTTGCTAAAGAAGCTGAGGGTAAAGGTGATGGACTGGCCAAGCATGTCTCCAGACCTAAACCCTATTGATCATCTGTGGGACATCCTCAAACGGAAGGTGGAGGAGCGCAAGGTCTCTAACATCCACCAGCTCTGTGATGTCATCATGGAGGAGGGGAAGAGGACTCCAGTGACAACCTGTGAAGCTCTGGTGACCTCCATGCCCAAGAGGGTTAAGGCAGTGCTGGAAAATAATGGTGGCCACACAAAATATTGACACTTTGGGCCCAATTTGGACATTTTCACTTAATGGTGTCCTGACTTTTGTTGCCAGTGGTTTAGACATTAATGGCTGTGTGTTGAGTTATTTTGAGGGGACAGCAAATTTACACTGTTATACAAGCTGTACACTCACTACTTTACATTGTAGACAAGTGTCATTTCTTCAGTGTTGTCACATGAAAAGAGAGAAGAAAAGATTTACACAAATGTCACTGAGGGGTGTACTTACTTTTGTCAGATACTGTGTATATACATTTATTTTTTTCTATTTCTATATTGGGTATGGTTGTATGGATTTTGAGCACAGTTTAGCTGTGTTCTCCAAATTATTCTTTTTTTTTTTAACCATTCTTGCCCAATTACCTGTCTAATAATATTGATTCATATTATCCACTAGGGCTGACCAGCCTATCTTTGGGTGAAGAGATGTGCCGTGTTACTTGATATGGATATAAAGTAATGTTTTGTTGGGTTGCTTGTCAGGATTTGATAAAGGGACCGGCCTACCTTCCTGGTGCTTTCCCGTAATCCAAGGTTGTATCTGCAGACTTCCAGGTTCCAGTGATGTAATTTCTGGTGACGCGAGTCCCTCTGTTGTCTCCTGTCTCGGACCTCATCTACATCTGGGTCCCCCCGTACATTCCTCCTGCCTGAAGCCTGTGCAACACTGCGCAGTACCTCGTTATGCTTTTAACTGGTTTGGAATAAACCATGACAACTTTTTTTACTGGACACCTGGTCCTTTGTTGGTCTTCGGGGTCTATCCTGCTATTAGCACACATCATACCTACAGACAATATTCATAGGCTTCTCTAGGAGCGCCTTAAAAGTGCTATGTGAGTGGATGCGCTGCTCCCATCTGTGCTCTCTATATTGCCTGTGTATGTGCTATCTCAATAGCCTAATTTGGTTCACCATCCACCTAACAGGTTATATCTCATTTATACAATAATCATATGTTTGTATAATTCATCACATGTGAACAACAACTTAATCCAAATACTTTAAATCATATAAAAAGTCCAGTGACATATGTCACATCATGATAGACTCTTCTTCATATGTGTTGTGAATCATCCGTTATAATTGCCGTGGGCGGCGTGCTCTTGTGTGTGGTATCAGATTAAAAGTGACTTAGTGCTTCACCACCACCTGTGAGATTTGCCACTCACCAGATTAATCTTTAAAACTGCACCTTTGGTTCATTAACAGGGATAACCACTCCACTCAAAGGAAACTTTTCTCCAATATCTATACCAGGTCCTCAATGTTCCTCATGCAAACGGATAAAAAACCATCATCGCGCAATAACGTTTAAAACCTTTATTCCATACATAAAAAACACTTTGCACTCACATTTCCAAGTGCCATTAGGCCGGCACCGAGCTTTTCCCGCAGTTAAGGACGGGTGGGCACTGCAGCCCGGTTCGTCTAGTGTGTGCTAGATGGTCTCCGTTGCCGCTTACGTTTCCCCTGTTTGCGTTCGCGTCCTCTCCAAACCCCGTTCGTTCCCGGTCACGTGGGTACGATAATCTCCCAGCAGCCTCTACGCGTTTCGCAATCAAATTTGCGTCATCATGAGCAGCTTCCTGATGACGCAAATTTGATTGCGAAACGCGTAGAGGCTGCTGGGAGATTATCGTACCCACGTGACCGGGAACGAACGGGGTTTGGAGAGGACGCGAACGCAAACAGGGGAAACGTAAGCGGCAACGGAGACCATCTAGCACACACTAGACGAACCGGGCTGCAGTGCCCACCCGTCCTTAACTGCGGGAAAAGCTCGGTGCCAGCCTAATGGCACTTGGAAATGTGAGTGCAAAGTGTTTTTTATGTATGGAATAAAGGTTTTAAACGTTATTGCGCGATGATGGTTTTTTATCCGTTTGCATGAGGAACATTGAGGACCTGGTA